>NW_003299102.1:307450-326036 GCF_000151645.1 Tuber melanosporum
AGCTCGACATCTATGTCTTGTAGCTTCAGCAGACCCAGGACTTCGCATGATTGGCAGTGACATATCATGTATTACTGTCACTGCTGCCACAGTTGGGTACCCTGTGCTGCAAAATATACAACAACATCGGCTATTCTTACCCACATTCGCTATCGACATCTAAGGCTGCAGGTTCGGAAAAGCGACTATAACAGTGCAGCTACTGGTGTAAAGGGAATGCAGAGTACTACCATTCGTACACGATCAGAACACAGTCCTTTCACACTAGCAAAGGAAACTGGCAGTGCCTGTACGCCAGTTCCGGTGTTTGACTGGACACAACATCGGTAACTACTGGCAGTAATGATAATTGAAATCAATGGAAGCTTCAAATTGGTTGAAAGTAATGCATTCCATATCCTATTAGCGTACTGCAATCACAGGGTAACTCCGTTATTGCAGCAAATCATCAAACACGATATGCAAAGAGACGTGTATAAAGAGTTATTCAAAAGTGTATATGCGCACTTGCAAGATCATATGTCTAGTGGGGCTAAAAATAACCTGACAGTGGAGGCCTGGACATGTGCGAACCAGTTTCGATTTTTGGCTGTCACCACACACAGGATGCATATCCTGTATGAGAGATGTAATACTCTCTTCGTATTAGAATGCATACAAGGTTCTCATACAGTTGAGAATATCTCCAACATGACTTTTAGGGTATTGAATATGTACACTATTGGGCAGTCAATCAACTGCATAACTGCTGATACCACCCCCATCAATGGTGCTATATTTCTCGACTTACAGTTGAAAATGAAAATATGGTCACAGGAGGATGTACAAATAGGCTGCTTAGTACTTGTATTGAATAGCAGCATAAAAATTACTTTAGACCTTAAAGTCTGAAGCACATGAGGTAGAAGGGAGTTTATGGAGTAATGACTTGCAAGACTTTGACAACTCGTATGACTTTAATTCCGCAACCACTCTACAAACACTTCATCAAATTATGGTAAATATCTGATCTTCGCAAGCTATTTTGAAGACAGCTCAAAAATATGTACAGTGAAAGTCCCAGAATTGACTTCTTCTTATACTAGATGTTCTTTTTCGATACAATTCAACACTTAAGATGATACAGCGCATATTATATCTCACACCAGCACTGCCAGGGTTGCTTGCTGTTGACAACTCGGGAAAGCTTAGTAAAGCTTAGAATTTCCTCACTCTTACAACAAGCTATTTGTCTACTTCAACACAGTGGGAGAAAATACATGCTCTCTTTGTTGAAGCAACTGAATTTACTACTAGTTGCAGATATCTGACTCCAAGCTCGCGGCTTCCTTACTACCGGTTTTTCTACTATGAATTCCCTGAGCTCATTGAAAAATAATGTGCCACCTCTGCCCTCTACCTCTACCCAGACTACACCGGCAATATGATTTGGGCAGCAGCAGATGATTCCTACCGAATGGTCAAGCATTATTGGATCAAAACAGATTCACATTGTGGAGAGATTACTGCCACTAATTATGACCAATGTATGAAGCTTGAACTCTCTTGGTATTTGGATTGGGACGGCAAGTGGATCCAAAATCTGAAAGCGAGATTAAACCTTGTCTTGAACTAACTCTATAACATACTCCTCAGACAGGTAGAAGCAAGTAGGAATACTGTGTTAGACTTGAGTTAAGCAATATAATAAACCAGGCCTGAAGTAATAATCGATCTTCAGATATCTAGTTCTTAGCGACGGAGAACAATACTAATCTTTTTTTTCTGCTGAACAATAGCTCTTTAACCAATGCTGACATTACTAATAGTACAAGACCTATGTATTTAGTCTTGTAAGTACTATTAGAAGCTTTCTCTAATTCTACTTTGCATAGAGCCTTCTCATCGTAATCCCAATAAAGGTTGTGATAATAGGAAAGTATATACATGTGTTTTGCTTTTATTACAGTAATAAGTAGGAAAGGTAATCAGAAGTGAATCTTATTTTATGAAAACTCGTAGCACCAACACTGAGATACGAGGAGTCTCACCTGGTATATGGAAACCACTAACCGGTATACTGCTAGCTATAAGCTAACTGAGTGTATGGTTCTGTAGCTACCATCCCCTAGTCATGCCAGTATGAGAACTAACTACAAGACTCCCAGACAGCCCAGCATGCTCATTGGCCCAAGTCTATTTGACCGCTAGTATGAAGCCAACCAATACTAGGCAAAGTCAAAGGTGAGTGAAATACCAACCTGACCAAGTTCCTTGTCCAACAAATATAAAAGGAAATACTATCCAGTATATATACTGTCCCTAAGTTCATCTCCCGCAAAAGAAAGCTAAACAACAATCTGACTCAATCGGTGGTACCAAAACAGGTAGGAGGTAACCAACATGTCTACGTCTCATACCCACCTGTCAGGCCATCAACTCTAGGAACCAACTTTGCCAATTGCCTCTGAATAGCATATCAATGAGGAGGACCTGTACCTGATACCTGTAACCACAACACAAAACTTAAACAAAAAAGAAGAACATAGAGGTGGTGATAGACCAAAATGGTAAATACGGCCTATATTACACCAATAGTGCCTGGGCCCCACCAGTCATGCCTATACCTAAATCAAAAAAACTAAACTAACTTAACAAAATCT
The DNA here is from genome assembly GCF_000151645.1 of Tuber melanosporum. Lineage (NCBI taxonomy): Eukaryota > Fungi > Ascomycota > Pezizomycetes > Pezizales > Tuberaceae > Tuber > Tuber melanosporum. The sequence continues at coordinate 310,093 of NW_003299102.1, forward strand.
AATGCAGAAGACCCACATAAGTTCAACCACGTGATCGCAATCCACTATTGGCATAGGTGGCCATCATCCCAGCAGGCCTGTCAGGCAGCATTGCAGGACTCAATAGCTGCACCAGACTGTCTTACCAAGCCAGGCCAGAAATACTTAATTAGAGTTCACCCAACAAGATCCAGGCCAGCCTAGCTTTGGCAGAAAAATTCTCCCATCCCAATAAGCTAGCCCACATATTAAACACTAGATGCCACAGAGTCCATCTAGACCACTAAGCCCCAGAGATAGATCAACCATGTGATTACTATAGGACAACTGATACTGGACCCTATCTGGTAGGAACTGGTCTTCACCATATTAACGGAGCCCTATCCCCCAATAATCCATAGTGCAGGTGGGTCTACTAGCTACAGTGGGAGCTATGAAGGAGGTAGTTCTAGGACCTGAAGGCACCAGCACCAGCCATATCATCTAACCTAGTCAAACCAAAGTCCAACAGTGCCAGGAAAAGGCAAGCAGAACCACCTGTCCCTTACTAGCCCAACAGGTCTGGCAACATATGCAGCGGAAATGACAGATAAGAGGTACGCACAACCAATATGACACCTATGGATGAGGACGAACAAGCAAAAGCAGACAAACTAAGGGTAGGCCACTCATATGATGGGCAAAGCTGCCAACAACAATTAACAATGGAACCGCCTACACACACAGAAAACGTGAGCATCTGGCAGTCCATCATCATACACTATGTCAGAAAGTCATGTAAAAGCAAACCAGGGGGTAAGATATTTCTATATAAAATTGATTCATACAAAACAGAGGAGTAGACACCTGTTTGAACAACAGGAAAGCAACAAGGACAGAAACTCTAATAGAGTAGTGATAAACAAAGTAGTAGGATTTCAATCTTAGAAATAACAGCATAATAACATGGAGCCAAGTGTGTACTGCCCTGCCACTAGAGAATTGATGTGACAGGTACAATAGGTTCAAGCTTTGGAAGGTCATCAGTCTGCCTCAAGGTTTTTTTTTATCGCCACAATTGAGGATGCCTTTAAAATCCAATATAGATAACATAGCCCAAAGACTAATACAGGTGATCCCCCTAAATACAATCCTCAATTTTCCCAACACAATATGAAACCAGTGAGGTGACAATAGACTGGAAGCCAAAGACATTTTACAAAAAGGGTCCTGTAAGTGAGGGTAATAAAAGGATCAAAGTACCAGTATTGTAATATAACTAGCAGGTGGGAAAACGGTGAAAACAATTAATCTCAAAGTAAACTACCAACATAGACAGACATAATACCAAGCAATCCAGAAACTACTAAGTAAATAGAGATATTTTCATCAGAATTTAAGGAATTAAAGACCGTCATGTATGTGAAACCAACACTCGGGAGGTACAGTGATGTCAAGGATGACGAACATATTTAGGACAACGTCTTAACTACCTATCATCCTGTTTGGTATAGGCCTCCTTATATAGTGCTCTTTCAGCTCCTGCTCATGTGACCACAGGTGGTTACAGATGCAAAACCAAAACATAATAAACTAATTATAAGACTAAAGTGGTCATAAGGTGAAAATCAATGACCTTATAGCAAGTTCGGGTGTAAAAACTCTTAAATCAATTATAATGCAATAAACAAGTCATATGATCAGAACTGGTCACATGTGTGGAATATAAATCATTAGGGTAGTGTATACCCATACGGCATACCTGCAAGGCATACTTGTAAAATACATGTTCCATGACGCTTGATTGAGTCACATGCGAAACATAACAAATCATAACATTAACCACTGATATGACTCCAATGATTCATATATATCAACACCTTAACGCACATATAACTCATACCATGAGTTCTGTGAAATCACTTTCTATATACTAGCTACATTCACGATATCTGACAAGTATGATGCTATTGGAAACAGAATGCTCTATAAGCACTTGAATCTTCGTTTTTGTAAAGATGAACTTGATAGTGAACTCATATAATCCCCAGGTGAGATTTGCCAATATGAGCATAGGCCTGAGGGGGAATATGTACATTATTGTGTCTTGGAAACTTCATGAACCATGACTTCTAAAAGCATGCAATAATAGTAATCCATTTTCCATCTGTTCCCGCAATCAGGTTTGTTAGCTTTAACTATTTTCAAATACCTAGAATACTAACTCCTTTGTCAAGTGCTCCATCCAAACAAGAATTTTAAGTAGCTGTTGCCAGTGTTACAGGAAAAAGAAATTACTTAGACCCCAATACCATTTGGCTTCCAATACTTGTCAAGGTGTGGTGACAAATACTCGATTTTGAGAACAGGGAGAGCAATCAAGAATTACTTGCAGAGAAGGCAGACTATGAGGGAGATGATGAAAATATAATACATATTTAAGAAACAGGGTATCACAGATCTTGGAATAATTAAATTTAGTGAAAGATCATAGTATGAGTTAAGTTGTTCATTATTTGAAAGGAATTAGGCTCCTCTTCCTATATCAACTCAGTAATTTTACCATGGCAATAGAACTTGAGTAAACAAAACTTAGTTGGAGAGCACCTATATATGAGAATAATCCACCAGAGTGGAGCTTAATCGACTAGGCTCAAGCCTGCCAGAGCTCTGATTGTATTCGAGTACTCAATCTAGGCTAATGTATATGGTCTAAGCTTTAAGCATGTGGTCTCTTAAGTAGACCATACTGATATAGTCTACTGGAGTATGCTTGGACTATTTGCTAAGTCTGTTAGTCAGATGCAGATAGTACAAGAAGGACTACTCTGATTAAGGATGTATGCGGACATGGCAAGCAAAGTCAACCTGGAAGTGGATATCATAATTAAAGATCACATATCACAGGAGATAAAGGAAAATAATAGAATATAGTAACCAACATCACAATAATACTATTTAGATACGGAATTCACACAAGACAACTAATAGCAACTATAGCTTATTGTCACAAATGTGGCTTGGAATGGAAAAGGTTTTTACATGATGTATAATTATGAGTCGGAGGTATTTTATTGTTTTGTACATATGACTTATTTAAATCATTTGATTTGTTATGTTATGATTTGTAAGATTTCAGATATGACTCAAGTATGTGACATGGGATGTGAACCTGGTGAGTGTACCCTGCCAGTATGCCTTGCGGGTATGCCTTGCACATATGATTGATATTTAGCATATGACCTTGTTATGAGGTCATGGGTTTCACGCATATGGCTTATGCAAGTCATATGACTTGTTTATTGTATTATCATTGGTTTATGAGTTTTTACACACGACCTTACTATGAAGTCATAGGATTTGAGCATGTGATCACTTTGGTCACATGATTTGTTTGCTATGATTTGGTTTCACACATGTGACCATCTTGAGTCACATGACTTGGAGCAGGAAGAATACTATATCAGGAGGCCGGTATAGCGGAGGAAGATAAGTTCTTTGTACTTTGCTCTAAGTACTATTCCTCCTTCTTGCCATCGCTTTGTCTAGTAGCATTCCTTTAGCACCCATGATGGATGTCGATGGTTGGCCTTATGGAGGGGATATCTGAGTTCTCTCAGTAGATCCCAAGGTTGTTGGTATTGAAGTCTATTTACATTGCATGGTCGATTACTTGTTTGAACAGCTTCCTCAGTTACTCGTCATCTCACAATACTAGCACTTTGTGATCTTCATCACTGTCGCTTACGAGCCCCTCTGGGTAAAATATCTACCACTTCCTGTCTATTGTCTACTTGCTGGTTTCCTATTTGATTGGCGGGATTAAACACGGTCTTTGGCGGGATCGCCCATGTCGCTGTTTGAGCCAGTTCATGTTTCTTGTTATGCTTTCATGGAGACCTTAGTTCTCACGATGCCAAACACGTAGGGGTTTGCTTGATGACACTTCCATGCTATTTGCTCGTCTTACCGGCCATATCACCAATCACGTAGTGGGGCAGTACCTGCTCGGTCACTTGTTGTTACATTACGTTTCTACGGTTAGAATTCTCCAATATTGTTTAATACCACTCCCTTGAACATTTTGTCCTTGTAGCATTTACAGTCATTCAAACTCGTATCTCCTCCTCGCGTTGGTTTAGATTGTTTTGACCATGAAAGATCTTACCATCTCACTGGCTGTTGTTGTTGCCTGAGCTGGGGTGAGATGATTGGCTACCAGATACCCACATTGTCTTTATGTTATGGTGGCTGGGTTGTGAATTGTAGTTGGTAGCTTTATCCATTGTAAATGGTGCCTACATTCAGTTTTTCTGCTTCTGTTTGCGCTGTTTTCCCCTTCCTGTCACCTCGGTTTAGGTGTCTTTTACTTGTCATTTGGTCTGTGCCTGGTACTAGACCTGTGGAGCTCACTTTGGCTGACTCTGCTTACTATTTCCCGGCTTGGTTGAACTTCAGTTCAGGCAGCTTGGATGGCGTAGCTGGTGCCAGTTGCTTTAGGTTTAAGTACTGTCTCTTTTGTGGCTTCCAGCTATGGCTGGTAGGCCCCCTCGGCAATACAGTATCATGGTTGGAGCTCTCATGCTCTGGCCAATACCAGTGGCTGCCTGATGCAGTTAGGTATAGGCTCTCCTGTGGCGATTGGATTGTTGATCTGTGTGAGGTGCTGAGGAGGCTGCATGAGTGCTGTGAGGTCAAGTGTGCGGGGCTTCGAGGGGGCTGATTGGGAGGGAAGTGATACCTGCGAGTACCAGTCAGGATTGTGTCAGGTTTGATAAGGTTTAAGCAAATGTTTTCTGTCTGGCTTGAGCGGTTTGGTGTAATGTGTTCGCAAGGTGCTAATCACGTTATCGGTAATAGATAGGATAGTTGGCAGGTGGCCTGCCCTTCCAGAGAGGAGGCGAGGGCAGAGAACTGAAGGAGGCTTCCAGGATGTACTGAGCAACAAAGAAGTAACTGTTCAACCAAGTATATGAAATACTGTCTGTCGAAGTCTGCCATTTCCATCATAGAAATTGGCGGTCTTGAAATACACAAATCAGTTCATGTCTAGCATGAACGAAACTAATCAAAGGTATCAATAGATACACTTTGGTGAAACTAATTAAGTATCAACGCGGTACTTAAAACAAAACATAAAACAAAACCAAGTATCAAACGATACTTTAAACAAACCAAGTATCAAAGCGATACTTAAAACAAAACATAAAACAAATCCAAGTATCAAACGATACTTAAAACAAACCAGGTAGCAAAGCGATACTTAAAACAAAAAACAAAAAAAATAACCGAGTACGCGTACCAGTTACATTCCCCAAAACAAAACATTTGTTCAAATAAACAAAACCTAATAATCATCAAAGGCGGATGGTGAGAAACTCATGGCTTCAGTTTCTGCTAAGAACTCTTCATCATAGGTATCGCACCAGGGGCAAGAAGAAACCCTAAGAAAACATTTAGACTCAAAAAAATGCAAATCGCAGTAGTCTCGAATACCAGATTCATGCTGTACATCAACCCAAGCCTGGTCGCAATCAGGACAGTAGTCTATCCAGAGGATTTCGAAGTAGTCTTCAAGTTCGATAGCATCGCGGTTCAACCACAGTCCAACAATCTGTTGTCGCAGCCTCACATTAAGTTCCACATAGTTTGACATTGTTATGGTATTCGGATGGTGGTTGGTGATCAGATAAGGTTGTCGAGAGCCTACTCCATAGCTTGATTTTCATCATCGCTGCTTTTAAATTCCGACTAAAAGTATGGTGCCCAAAGTCCGTCTCTAGCTTCGAGTTCTGCATGCCATCGCTCAGGTTCTGGCATTGTAGGTCTCCCGCACATGGTGATATAATTGATCATTGGGGGGAGGGATTCCCTTGGAATGTTATCTTTCCACCAATTATTTACCATATCCATAGTGTGCTCTAGTCCTTCTAGCGGTTTCCAGCTGTTTTCACTTGTTGGATATTCTTTCCCTTTGACTAGGAACTGATCATTTCCTTGCCAAAGGCAATGGTCTCTGATTTCTTCAACTTCCCATTCATCTTTCTTGTTGATAACGATAGGTTTAGGTCGAGAGTGGGCTCTTCCAGGGAACTTGGAGTCATCATTTGGTGGAATCGGTTGCCAGCAGAGGCGTGGAAGACTGCAGTATTGCGGCAGTACATGCGTCCATCCATCTGGACAGTGTAGTTTTCTGCATGCTCATCAAAAGATTGGACTTTGAATGGTCCTCGCCGTGGGGGTTGAAATTTCTTGCTGCACCTAATGTTTGTAATAAACATGTTTCCATGCACCATGAGCATATTACCTAGCGGGATAGTGTAACGTGTTCGCAAGATGCTAATCACGTTATCGGTTAAGATACGATAGTTGGCAGGTAGCCTGCTCTTCCAGAGAGGAGGCGAGGGCTGAGAACTAAAGGAGGCTTCGAGGGTGTACTGAGGAACAAAGAAGTAACCGTTCAACCAAGTATATTGAAATACTATCTGTCGAAGTCTGCCTTTTCTATCGTAGAAACAGGCGGTCTTTAAATACACAAATCTGTTCATGTCTAGCATGAACAAAACTAATCAAAGGTATCAATCGATACACTTTGGTAAAACTCTTTAAGTATCAAAGCGATACTTAAAACAAAACCAATAACCAAGTACCCATACCGGTTACAGATAGGGACATGTTTGCATTGTTGCTTCTGAGCAGTAGTGGTGCTTCGGAATCAGGGAGCTTTAACAGCTTGGAAGGTATCATTCCGAATTGCTTGATGGCGGTTTAGGTGGTCATCAGAGGCAGGGACTGAGGAGTTCTTAAATAGTGTTGTAGGTAGGAGAGGGTATTGGCAGCCGAAGACTGCCTTGTATGGTGACATTCCCAAAGTGTCTGAAAATCAGGCATTGATATATGCGGCGAGCTCAATAAGTGCTGGTTCCCAGTTGGCTTGTTGTTCAATGATCATGTTCCTAATTCCGGTCTTGACTTCACGAATCTTTCATTCTGCCGGGCCATTAGTCTCATGATGTCCAGGGGCAGCCATAACGTGCTTGATTCTAAGGGAGGTCAATGTTTGCTTCCAGAATCTGGCAGTGAAACAGGGATCAGCATCACTGACAATAGGTCAGGGGTACCTATGGGGTGTGAATAGGTATCGTTGGAGGTTGTTCCAAGTGTCTTTGCAGGAATCGGTAACCTTCATTACCATGAGCCATGTTTATCCAGAAAATCAATCCACGGCTACCAAGATGGTGTCATATCCTGCGGATTTGTTAAATGGCCCAGCCAAATCGATGGTATAGGATTCGAATATTTCACATGGTAGTTGGAGGTTTTGCGCTTTCCCTTCAGGTTGTTGTGTTCGTTCCTTATTTGACTGGCAGAGTTCGCATTGTTTTGAGAAGTCGCGGAAGTCCTTTCGCATTTCAGGCCAGTAAACATATTCCGAGGCATATCGGAGGTTGCGGTCTCCATTCTGGTGTTCTTTGTTGTGAATCTCGCTGATGACATATTCTTTAATAGTCATTCCATTGAACATATGGCCTTTCAGGATGTATAGGTAATATTCACCATAGCGGGTGCTGGTATAGGCCATTTCATTGGATATGTTATACGGGGCGAGGTCCCCAAGCTTAGATATATCCATAGCTTTGAAGTAGATCGGATCATGGTGATATCCTGTTATCATTTGGCTTTGAAAAGAGGAGGTTAATTCTTCTGTGGTTGATCTAACATCTCGTTCATCCTCGATGAGAGACCCTCTTGTTGGTTCGATATGGACTTCCACTTCCTTAAAAGGTTTCATAGAGTTGTGGGCGATGCTCGGGAATTGTAGAGAGTATGACAGAGACATTGGTTTCATTGTTCTATACTCGTAATGGTCCACCATATAGTGGTCGTGAATTGATTATGGGAGGAGAGGATGGCGCGGCTGACTGTGAGGGGTGTAACTAGGATATTGCATCCACATAGGCTGCTGCTTGTTCGAGTTCTTTAAGACCTTGGTATCGTGTTGGAACAGGATTGAAGGTATGGGGAGGTTGGATCAATCCATCTTCATTGATCATCTCTTCTGCTCCTCCTGCAGTGTCGAGGTTGGTGTTTTTGGAATAGTCAGCAGACATATAGTACGGTCGCTAGTATCTGTTGCCGAACTTAATCTCTGTCTGGTGAAAAGGGCAGGTGTCGTAATAACAGTGGGACCACTGGAGTCTGCTTTGTTCAAGCTCATGAGGAGGTATGCTACGGAGGGTGCAATTATCTTTCCATTCATTATCAATGTCTTTTTCTCGTTTAGTTGCGGCATCTCTGTATATGGTGTAACTGAAAGGATTGGAGGGAGTGTCTGAGCTGGCAGTAGCTATCGAAGTTTCTTGTTCATAGGAGGTATGGTCAGGACTGTCTTCGCTTTCTCTTGTGTGGTCATGAATGAGAGGAGGATCTATGAGGTCTTGATTCTCATATAGGCAGGAGAGAGCATCAGCTAAATAGTTCTTTCTTCCAGGGGTATAGATGATTTTTGCATCGTATTTGCTGATCTCGCCTATCCATCTTGTTCTTCCCCTTCCAGGTCTTCTTTCTGTTTTAAGATTAGTGAGAGGTTGGTGGTCGGTAATAATAGTGAAGGTATTTCCCATCAGGATGTGATTGAAAGTGGCGAGAGCATCAATCACAGCAAGGGCTTCCTTGTCTGTTGTTGCATAGTTCATCTGTGAACTAGTGAACTTCCTGCTGTGTATTGCCGCTGGTCTTGCCGTTTCATGACAGGCCCCTTATCCTACCAATGCTCCAACTCCAATATCCAATGCATCAGTAATTAGCCATATCGGTTCTGGCTTACGATAGTCGATAGGTTGAATAACAGTGGTGTTTTTAATCAACTCCTTGATGTTGGTAAAGGCTTGGTCGTGAGTGTGGGTCCAGACATATTCTGCATTGCCGGTAAGGTCTGTGAGCGGCATTGTCACAGTGGCATAGTGTAGTAGGAACTTGGAAATATAGTTGACTAGTCCTAGGAATCGCATGAGTTCTTTTTGATTTTGGGGTGTCTTCCATTCCGTCAAACAGGATATTTTTCCAGGGGCTGCATCTATTTCTTCGTTATCTATAACATGTCCTAAGATATCGTGTTTATCGGCAAACAGGATTGATTTGTTTCTGCTAGCGTAGAATTTAGCTTCCCTTAGTTTGGTAAAAACCAAACCTATCTGATAGGCATGTTCTATTTTGTTGTTCGAGAAGATGAGAAGATCATCAATGTAGACTCAGACAAAATGGTGGAGGTATTCGCTTAGGAGGTTCTCCATAATTCGCATAAAGGTGGCGGGCACATTCATATCACATGGTAACATAACTCGGCTAATGAAACTTCCAAAGGGTGTTTTGAAAGTTATAGCGTTATATTGTTGAACGCTCGCCGGGCCAAGCCTTGTTTGGAAATAGACATCCCTTAGGTCAATCTTGCTTCAGGATCTAGCCCATCCAACTGCATTCAGGATCTGTGTTTGGTTTGGGATAGCAGAACTGTTCATAAGGGTGTTTTCATTCAGTAGTTTGAGGTCAACCAAGGAGCAGATCCTTTTTCTATCTGCTTTGGGTTGAACAAACATAGGTGCGGCACATGGAGCTTCTGCTCAGTAGATGACTCCTCTTCTTTGTAGTTGATCGATCCAATCACAAAGTGGACTTTTGTATGCGTCAGGAATAGAGTAGATGAGTTGATTCTTGAGCTTAGAGGGGTCTCGGAGGCGAATGTAGTGGTTCACCTCTCTCATAGGCGGTAGTTCTTCGGGTATTTGATCAGGAAAAACATCAGAGTATTCATCCAAAAGTTGTGGGGCAGTTGCTTCACAGACTGCGGCTCGGTACTCTCCGCTTGTCAGCTTGCATGAGACTCTGACCTTCTGATCTGGAAAATCGATAGTTGATTCCCCACACCTGATTATAGTCTTGTGGCGGTTCAGGAATGGCATACCAATTAGGGCATCGGATTTGGCTAAATTTCCAATCAGCATTTTTTGAGAGGGTAGGACTGCAGAACCAAGTCGAATAGTTGCATTACAGGTTTTATGGCTTGTGGATCGTGATCCCTTTACTGCCATATTGACTGGTATGGGTTGATTAAGGTCTCGAGTTGGGAGTCTATGGACAGAGACAAAGGCATTACTGATCATATCTCTTCCGATCGCGCCAGTGTCGAATAACACGCGAGACTTTTCATCATTGATCAGAATAGTACCTTTCAGGGCGGTGTGTGAGTTGAATGTAGCCAGAGGTCGAACACAGTTACATTCTACATTGATGTATCCGATATGGATTTCCTCATATCCGCTGGGTTGGGCATCATCACTATCGCTCTCAACATTGTTGGCCGATACCTCTTGCTTCATTGCCTTTCCTTTCCCTTTCTTCGTAGGGCAATTCTTTGCCATGTCTGCTGTTTTTTTTTTCCACATTCAAAAACATTCTCCTTTCTGCTGTCTTGATTCTTTGGAGGATTTTGTTTTCTTCTTGAAAACCCGTGGGGTATCGTCTTCAGAGTTACTGGGAGCCTTGTGCCATGGCTGGCTATTCCTATTAGAGGATGTCTGTGTTTTGTAGGCCTTAGTCTCATGGAGAATGGCGTCCTTTCATTCTGCTCTTGCAATTATTATTGCAATATCGTCGCCGTCTTCCTCGCATGGTTCTACTTCTCGCCGGAGGCTAGGGTGCATAGTGTCATAGAATCGTCGTTTCTGGATGTATTTGGAGATACTTCCTTTCTCCATTCGGTCCTTATACATCATCAGATCTGTAGCCACATCGGTGATTCTGTTGACTTGCGTTCCATTAACTTGCTAGAGCTAGTTGAATTTGTTGTATAGGAGGTCGTTGGTTATAAAGATTGGAATCGTCCTTTCAGGTAATCCAGAACTGTAGATCCTCTTAATCTTACATTTCCGCTGTATTCCTTATAGCATTGATGGTATGCGTCCGTTGCCTTTCCTTCGCAGAATGATCCAATGAATAGTCCTGTCATAGGGTCTTCCACATCGTTTCCTTGCAGGAGAAGATAGTGTGAGAGTTCCGTTGCCCATCGGTCAAAGGCTTCAGGTTTGAGGTCTTTTCCTTCCCCTGTAAACTTCGCGGAGAGGTGGAGTTTAAACTTAAGGGGTTCAAAAACTGCAGGTACTTCCTCTTCTTCAGGTCGAGCCCGTGATTTTCCTACTTCGGAGGGTCCTACTCCTGCGCGAGCTATGTCCTATTCGCTACTGGATTCAGGGTCGATTGGAGGTTCAAGGAAAGGCTTCTTTGCTAGACTAGAAGGGAATTCTCCAGCAGGTTGTGTGTCTTCCGTATTTGCAGGATTGCCCAGCTCTTTAGCAGAGCGCCGCGGTTGTTTTCTTCTTGTAATGTCGTGTCGTGGGATTTGCTTCCCACTCCTTGTCGTCAAAGACTCTATCTTGGATTTTGAGATGAAACCGAATGTGCCGTGATTCTGCCGCTTCTCTTCGCTAGCATTCTGAGGTGGATATCGATAGGTTGATCAGGCCTAAATCCGGGGACAGGTTCCTAACCACTTGTTGAGGTTAAGAAAATGCAACGTGTTCGCAAGGTGGTAATCACGTTATCGGTAATAGATACGATAGTTGGCAGGTGGCCTGCTCTTCCAGAGAGGAGGCGAGAGCTGAGAACTAAAGGAGGCTTCGAGGGTGTACTGAGGAACAAAGAAGTAACCATTCAACCAAGTATATGAAATACTGTCTGTTGAAGTCTGCCTTTTCTATTGTAGAAACAGGCGGTCTTTACATTTATAAATCGGTTCATGTCTAGCATGAACCAAACTAATCCAAAGTATCAATCGATGCACTTTGGTGAAACTAATTAAGTATCAAAGCGATACTTAAAATAAAACATTAAACAAAACTAAGTATCAAACGATACTTTAAACAAACCAAGTATCAAAGGGATACTTAAAACAAAAAACAAAACCAATAACCGAGTACCAGTACCAGTTACATTTGGTAAAGCTACTGAGTACTATAAAGCTCCCCAACAGAGCAGCTGGCTGAGAGCCACCTGTGCCTATGGTAGATTGCAACCAGCTAGGTGGACTTCTTTGGGCCTTATATACCCGGTTTTATGGGGTTTCATTGGTTTGTTTGGTTTGAATATGGGTATGGCAAGAGGAGGCAAGGTACCACCAATGGGAGATTGGTCCCAATGACCTTTTCGGTCTGTTACTACCTCTCTGTATTTCTTTTGTTTTCTGTTACATTTGTTTGGGGAACAGGCAGTCGGTCCAGGTCCTCTATACTGGTACACTCTATGGAGGCAAATAGCAAAGTGGGTTTACAGGGTCGATGGCCTTGTATGCTGACACGACAGGTGGACATGTTAGTTACCCCCTGACTAAAACTGGGTCACTTGTAGGTTTGGTATCTTCTTTTTTGGTTTCTACTATGATGGAAGTTTTAAGATACAGTATTCAGACTGGATTACAATTTTTTTACGTTGGTTGAACGAGAATTCTGGTCAGGATGGTCTTTTGCACAACCTTGGCTATGTCTAGTCCTAGTTGGCATCAGAGCAGAGGGGCTACAGACTTGGACTGGGGACGGTGCCGAGTTGTTTGAGGATCTTGTAATTAGTTTTCATGCAGGCATTACTCAGGGAGGGGAGAGGCTGGGCCATACAATCAGTTAGCATAGGATTAGTGGTATACCAATTATTCGTATCCCTATGGCGGTGGGGGCTCATCGTATGCCTGCATTGGTGGTACGAGTTTCAATGAAATTAGATTGAATTCTCAGTACTTTTTCTATTTATTACTATAGTGAATATAAAACAACTTTATACTCTTTCTCGTTATTATAACCTTTATTATTGTTACACTCAAGAAGAACTCTTCACGAAGAAGAGTTTGAGGAAACTTACAATAGAGGTTCCCGATAGAAGACAAAGATCTTCCACTATGGCTAATATAGGTAGAGGCCTTGAGCTATGGTAAGACAAGGAAAAAGAAAAGAGAAGTTTTGTTTCCTCACGGCAAGAACTGAACATCCCAAAAGGGAATGTTAAATTGAAAGTGTCACCTAGAGTACCAACAAAAAGATAACTGATAGCTTCCATCAACCCAGTCAGGGAAGGAGATATCGGCATCAATAATAAAAATATTAACCTAGCTCAATTTAGGAAAGCTCTAGATCATGTTTCAGGAGAGCCCTCGAGGGCAGCAAGTCTAGAACCCGCAGAGAATGGATTACCCATTCGATAGCTTCCGTAAAGGAGCTCCATGGCCTGAAAGCATGTCATGACCAATAGCACATTGGGTACTAGTACCAGCCACTCTGGCAGTAGGTATGAGTATACTTGGTTTGATAGAAGACCACTTTCAAACATTTCTGACGGTGACACGAAATACGGAATGAGGGAATATCAAACAGCTAACAGCCAAAGACCCTAACAGATATAATGGAGTACAAGATCAACTAAGAGTACTCTTAGCACAATGAGAAAAATACTTCGCAGTTAAGGAGTATGGAGAACATTAGGATGAGCTCAAGATTCTCTTTGTAGAATTTGTATTGAGAGGACTTGCTGGCAAATAGATCATGCCTTTCGATGAGGGAAGAAAATAATGGAAATGGGTCGTGTATTGTGAATTCAAGGAAACGCTTTTTGAACAGTTTGGCAACCCCACACAAATGTGACAGTGAGAAGAAAGTTGGAAAAGCTCCAACAAGGGAAACGGACATTTCCGGCATAATTGAATGAATGTCGACAATAGGAATAGGAAGTGGAAGTCAAGAATACCATCCATTACATCATTCTGTTAGGACATTGCAGTGAGAGACGGTGACCAGTGTAATGAATTTCTGACCTGTGTTGAATAACTTCAGAATGATTTATAAAATGGGCGACTGATATAGAAAGCAAACTGAACATGGTTCAAAACAATTCAGAAAACACCATAGTACAAGGAGTAGTTGAGCTATTCAGAAATGTAAATAGAACTTTCAGACTACCAGCAGCTCAAAGCAAAAGCAGCGTATTTCTACTAGCTGAACCGATAGAATTGGACAAATCAAGAGAAGAACAAGCTCGGAACTAATTCAAAGAAGCATATGCTAGAAGGATAAGTGGAAAGCTCTGCTTGAGGTTCAGAAAAGCAGTACATTGGATACAGGAAAGCTGAAGCTGATCGGATAATGGATACTAAGGGACAAACATAGCAGGAACCAATCATTTCCAGTTTTAGAAAAAGAGCAACATCCGTTCCATGATTGCTGACTACTTGTGAGCAGAAAACAAGGAATGTATCCAGTAAATGGTAGTCTGGGAGACCCAAGATAAGAATATAGAAAACCTATCCAGCTCGTGAACTACTATACAGCACTCCAAACACAACGAGTTGAAGAAAGGGAGGTCATATAATAATCAAGATAAGGATATACAATGAAAAGGATGAAGAGACAATGATATATACAATGCTCGACTCAGGAGCTACAGATAATTTTATTGACAAAGATCTCTGCAATATATACAGGCTGGCACTAGGGAAGAAAAGAAAGCGAGACAGGTATACCTGACAGATGGGAAGCCAAGAGTAAATGCGGCCAATAACTTCCAGGGTGGAAGTAGCTATAGACATTGACAGTGATATGGAAACAGCAACCATCTAGGAAGCGGATCTCAAGAACCATGAAATAGTCCTAGGAATACAATAGTTGCTAAGACACAATCTGACGATCAATTAGAACGAGAACAAAATGACCTTTACAAGCCAAGTATATGTAACCCAATATCTCCACAGTTTGCCAATGGTCTACTGGACACCAATATAAGAAGCGGAAGAAGAAACCTTGCATGGAAGGTTCGACAAGATAAGGCAAGACAAGTGAGTCTGGATACCAAAACTAGACCTACAGGCCAAAGTACCTACTGAGGGTTCTAAGCAAGCAGCAGGACAGGACCTGTATGCCAATGAGAGGATCAAGATACCCACCAATGGGCAGGTAATGATAGCAACAATAATAGCCATCAGACTACCAGAAGGTACTGATGGATGGATAGTATCCCGCAGTGGTCCAGCAGTTAAACACCGACTTAGGACTAATACTAGCGTAATAGATGCCGACTATATAGGTGAAATCAAGATGCTATTGGTCAACGGGGCTTAAGAGGACTACGATGTCCAGAAAGGCGATAGAATTACACAATAGATTCTTGAAAACATCAACAACCAAGACCTATACCAAATAGACTAACTGGAAGTAACCATAAGAGGTAGCAAGGGGTCTGAGAGTACAGACCATGCCAAGGCCGATAGAACAGACAGAATGAAGATCAAAGAGATTACTACTCAGGCTTTTGAAATATACAACCGAAGAGAGGACATAACTGAAGTTTTCAAATAGATGTACGAAGACGAAAAAGCGGTCCTAGCAAAAATCAACATGAATACTGAGCTACCAATCTAAGATAAGAAATATCGGAGTAAAAATGTATGGAAAGAATTGATTTTGAAATAACATCATCAATGCACAAATTGATTCGAGGAAGAGGAAGCCACCAGGCTACCAACTATGAGACCAAGACTCCACCATGCGATTCAGGTGGACAAGCATGAAAAGTCAGGAAAATCAATGAAAATTCCCTACAATAAGCTATATCAACTTGGAAAGGAAGAACTGCAGGAAATCAGAAAGGATATTAAACAGAACATGAATAGTGGATGTATCAGGAACTCCTTTGCATCAGGACGATCTCTTATACTATTTGTCAAAAATATGGATCACCAAATAAGACCCTGTATCGACTACAGAGCTTTCAATGCTGTTACCAAGCAAGATTGGTACCCGCTATCCTTGATTGTAGCAGTATTAGACCCATTACGATCAGTCAAATATTTCACCAAATTGTAAATCAAGAACGCATACCACTACATACGTATTAAAGCAAGAGATGAATGGAATAACCACATGAACGCTTCTCCCGCACATGACGAAGTCTTTCCG
>NW_003299102.1:326193-329939 GCF_000151645.1 Tuber melanosporum
AGTGCACTGGCTGCATTTCAACGATGGATTAACAAGGTACTAAACAAGTACCTCAAGACATATTATATTGTATACCAGGACGATGTATTCATCTATTCTGAATATATGCAACAATATCAGAAGGATGTCAGCAACATCTTGGCTGCAATACAAGAATCAGGAATGAAGATCAAACCTACCAAGTGCGAATTCTATAAGGAAGAAACCACATACCTTGAGTTCATCATCAATAAAAGCTGAGTCAAGGTTAATGCTGTCAAAACGACAGATACATGTATTTGGACAAAACCTAACAACGAAAGAGAGGTTTAATGCTTCATAAAATTTTGCAACCGTTATCACAGGTTCAGTGAAGGGTTTAGCAGACTTACAAAACTACTCTATAGCTTAACCAAGAAAGAAAAGAAATAGAAATAGGCAGAAAAGGAATGAAAGGCATATGATGATCTCAGGACATATCTGATATTGGTACGGATACTGGTCTGTTTCAACTCAAAAAACGAAGAACAATGATTGAAACAGAAGCCTCCAAATGTGTATACTCAGGCATACTATTACAATAATGTGAAGATGGAAAATGGAGGCCAGTATATTATTGGTACAAGATAATAACCTCTGCGGATTGCAACTACAATGTTGCGAACAACAAACTATTAGTAATGGTTCAGGCATTCAAGGAATTGAGGAGAAATGTCCTCAACAATGACCATCCAGTTCTGGTTCTTACAGATTACAAAAATCTGGTCTTATTTATAAATACATAAGAACTGAATGATCGACTGATAAGATGTATAGAACAGTTGAGTAAATACAACTTCAACATTGAATACTGAACAGAAAAAGAAAACGGAAAGCCAGATACTCTCACCAGAATTGCAAGCGACAAACTACAAACAAAAGAAGATGAAAGAATGAAACAGAATACACCAACACTATTAGTAAAACAGCGCACTTTCCGGCAAGGAAAGTTAATAAATTTACCTCTGATGAGGAAAAAGAAATCATAAAAGCAAATAAAGAAGAGAAAGCGATTCGGACAATAAGAGAAGCATTGAAGGAAGAGAAAAAGGAAAGAAAGAAGATTGCGCTTAATTTATACCAATGGCAAGATGACAATATATGGTACTATGGAAAACAAGGGATTTCAGAAGAAGAAAAAATAAAGATGAGCATCATAAGACATGATCATAACTTGCCAATGGCAGGACATAATTGAATAGTGAAAACGATAGAATTCATCACAAGATCATTCTACTGGCCAAGACTGCGCAAAGATGTCAAAAGATAGGTCAAGAATTGCAACATATACCAAAGGTGAAAAACAGCTGAACATGCACTTTACGGATTACTGAAATCAAATAAAGTTCTCGAAAGATACTGGGAAATAATTAGTAGGGATTTTATCTGGGACCTATCTTCAGGGGAAGAATGTGATATCATTCTGGTCTTGATGGATTGCCTGACCAAAATGAGTTCTTTTACTCCAGTCAGTACGAATACCAATATGAGGAAACTTATACAAACATTCTGCCTAGATGTTTTCAGACTGCATGGCCTCCCGAGCACTATTATTAATGATCAAGGAACCTTATTCACATCAGGATTATGCAAAAAGGTAACAGGAGAAGTAGGGATACAAAATCAGTTGAGTACTTCATTTTACCAGCAAACTGACAGTGAAATAGAAGAGGAAAATGGGATAGTTGAACAATATTTGCAGGCATATGACAATTATGAATGGGACGATTAGTATAAGCTGTTAGTAATAGCACCGTTCACATACAACAACAGAAAATAAGAAACAATAGGCACGACACCCTTCTACTCAAATTACAGACAACATCCACAATGTCAGGCTACAAATCATGTGATTAACATCATAATACTAGATGAAACAAACATGTGAAAACTACACAAGATATTATGATTCGAAATGAGTCAAGCACAGCAATGGCAAAAAGAACAATACGATAAGCAACGAAGACCGGATCCAAACGTAAAGCCAGGAGATATGGTGTGGCTACTACCATGTACTATCTATACAAGGTTACTATCAAAGAAATTAGACCACAAGAAAATCTGACCATGCCGGAGAGTAAAACGAGTAGACAATAGAGCTTACAAGCTCGACCTTCCTCCCTCAATCCAAATACATAAAACATGCTACATCTCACTCCTAAAATTGCACAATGATAACAAGTTTCCCTTACAAGCAATTATTTCTCCTTCTCCAATTGAAATCGCCAGAGAACTAGAATGGGAAATCGAGGAGATAGTCGATTCACTCTTCTTCCATTTTCACATCCAATAGTGAGTCAAGTAGACTGGCTGTTCACCTCAATATAATAAAACTTGGTATTATGCACAAAACTTCAAAAAAGTACAAGATGTCCTCTCTACCTTCCACCAATTATACTCAGCCAAGCCTAGCCTAGCCGAGGTAATAATCAGGTTCAACTAAGACAAAGGCAACGGAAGGCCTCCTGCCCCATTGTAAGCACACGACAGCTGCGGTAATAGCCCACTGCATATCCAACCATGTAGCCATGAATACTCATTCAGGTGTCTGACTGATGAAGACCTCAATGGAAGGAGAAAGCAATCTTAGTGTAACACTATATGATGGACGTTATGCTATGATCATGGAAGCCAAATACACTTTAGCGACAAAGAAGGCTGGAGATAGTTCCCAAGAGAATTTAGAAAGTGTGGTCTACGCCAGGACCATCCCCTAAGGTACTGGCAACCGTGCTTCAAAAATGGGTGCAGGATATGTACGGCAAGGAATGTCTCTGCAGGATACTACCTGCAAAAAGACGGAAGTAAGAAAGTGTTGAAAGTGCAGGATGCGAAATGGCCTTGGGCAATAGGGACAGGGCCCAGGAAGGGAGGTGGCCAAAACTGCTCTATGGAGACGGAATCAGATATCAGGAGCCTACATAGCCAGATCCGAGGACTTAGAGAACAACTTAGCCAGGCCGAGGCCACAATTTCAGTAAACGACAAAATGATGGCAGAGCTAAGACAGCTAAATAAAAGCTAGCAGCTTCCAATGGAGATGGTGAACCTGACCTTAGAATTGGTAAGTGTTAGATGACGGATGGCAGATGGAACGTGCCATAGGCGGAGAAGGACCATGTTTTCCACCGGATAGGTACTCATGAAATTGGGAGAAAAGACCAGATGGGACTCAGGCTTCAGAGTAGCGGAACTGATATTACCAATGTGGCTTAGTATGGAGAAGGTTTTCACATGATGGATAATGATGAGTCATAGGTATGTTATTGTTTTGTACTAGTGACTCGTTCGGGTCGTGGGATTTGTTGTGCTATAGTTTGTTGGGTTTCGCATATGACTTGAATATGAGTCGTGGGATGTGTGCCTGGTGAATGTGCCTTGCAGGTGTGCCTTGCTGGTATGCCTTGTATATATGATTTATGTTTAGCACATGACCTCATTATGAGGTCATATGTTTTGCACCTTTGATACATTCGAGTCATATGACTTGTTTATTACATTATGATTGGTTTTACAGTTTTCTCACATGATATTGCTACAAGGTCATTGGTTTTAAGCATGTGACTAGTTTGGTGAGAGGGTTTGTTTGTTATGATTTGGTTTTACACATGTGACCATTTTAGGCCATATGACTTGCGGCCGGAAGAATACTTTATCAGGAGGCTGGTACGGCTGAGGACAATAGGTTCTTCACACTTTATTCCGAGTACATTTCCTAACTATTACTC
>NW_003299102.1:331953-332865 GCF_000151645.1 Tuber melanosporum
AGCTTCCAATACCCAGAAAAATGCCCTTTTGGAGAAAAGGACAGAATCAGAAGAGAAAGGAGTTTGTTCAGACATGGACTAAGTGAAAGCAGGCGTGAAATTGGGTTGTTTTTGTGGATGAAGCAATAATTGTTTACAATGCCAAACTGACTGGCAGAAACATCACAGTTACACTTATTAAAGAGTTGAAAGAAATAACCTTCAAGCTCAGTATTAGGTCTGGCAGGACTAGCGTTGGGGTCTATGCTGAAATCATGAAAGTTGATAGCACTGACTTAACTCTTGTAAGAATGAGGGGAGAGTAGGAAAGATCTATTAATAGAGACAAAAATGAGTTCAATTCCCAGCAATATGCTACTCAAATCCACTAGCAATAGCTCAAATCTTTTATAGAGGCACTGAATAGGCCTTCTGACACCAACCCCCTAGTTGCAGACAATGCCTCCATACATGGTGGTAAGGGAAATCGAAAATTGGTGTCTGCCTGTAGTTACAAAAAGCTGACTTATCTTGTAACTAACCAATCAGATCTCAATTTTATTGAGAACAACTCGGTACTACTTAAAAAGAGTCCTTACCAAGGAATTCTCCAAACTAGAAAGCAGGCCCGAAAGGACTAATGAATTTTGTGAGGTAGCAAAGAAGAAGTGGCGATTAATTTCTCAAGAGAAGTTCAATGGATAGATAGATAGAACAACTGAGAGTGTGCTGGCTGTACCAGATGTGGATGGAGGCTATAGAAAATGGTAATAATGTTTTTCTACCATCTACTAACTATACTATTATCTTTTCTTTAATTGAATTCTCGACTTCTTTTTTGAATTTTTTATGGTTGTGTATCATCGTAGTACAATTGTCAGACAGGGGTACGAAGAAGTTCAAGACATGACTGTTATGCTTAACTGGTTAAAG
>NW_003299102.1:333632-374257 GCF_000151645.1 Tuber melanosporum
CTCACAAGCCCTAGCCAGTGCAGTGTTAACTCTGACTGGACTACTACTACCCATAAACTAACTAAGCCTCTGGTCCCATGCGTTACATACTGTCACTTCATGCCTACACTGTAGCTAAATACAATCCAAACAATAGTAAAGGAAATTCTGCCTCTCGAACGTCCATATATTGCTAGTCTCAAATCAGCTGCAGTCACAGTAGTGCACCCAGTATCAGTACTCAGTTACTGGAATTGTTTTGTATTTTGTTTTAACAATCACTTTGATACTTTGTTTGGTTTGGTGTTTTGTTTTAAGAATCCCTTTGCTACTTTATTTTGTTTCATATTTTGTTTTAAGTATCCTTTGTATACTTAAGTAATTTCAATAAAGTGTATCGCTTGATACCTTTGATTGGTTTCTATGATAATAGACATGAATCACATTTTTGTATTTAAAATTACAGCTGGATTCCAAGATGGGAACGGCAGAATTTCACAGACAGAGTTTCAATATACTTAGTTGAACTGTTACTCTTTAGTTTTTGCAGTATATCATGAAAGCCTAATTTAGTTGTCAGCTCTTGTATCTTCTCTAGTATAGAACACCACAAGTCAACTATTGCACCTTATACTAATAATGTAATCAGCACCTTGTGAACATATTTCCAGTAGCAATACTGTATCTTTTCCCTAAATGGCAACAAAAATATTAGAGGAACGCCAAATAGGAAGACTTAGACTCAGAGATTATAATGCAAAACTTAGCCTGAAGTCTAATATCTAAGGGAAGACTAATTCTAACAGTTTCATCAAACTACATCAAACAAAGACTACTGCCCTCTGAATATGATCTTACAACTCCTACATTGGGGAATTTATTTTCATCACACTATTCACAGATCTCCTTAACACCCAACAGACACATAGTTCCAGGAGTTTCACACACAGTAGTT
Source organism: Tuber melanosporum (assembly GCF_000151645.1). Taxonomy (NCBI): domain Eukaryota; kingdom Fungi; phylum Ascomycota; class Pezizomycetes; order Pezizales; family Tuberaceae; genus Tuber; species Tuber melanosporum. Next base: position 334,567 of record NW_003299102.1, read on the forward strand.
GTAAATGAATTATACATAAGTGATGAAAAAAAGGAAGAATGGCTGGAGGGGTAGACCAAATCTTGCTGACAAAACTATAGGAAACCTGTTTGTATCTTCCTAGTAAGCTTTGGCAGAGAGGGTGCAGTATAAAAGAGTGTATCCAGTTGTCGCTTCTTCTATGAGAGATATTACTACTTGGTGGAAATGATTACAGCAGGTTAACTACCAGTAAAGACAGTGTAAAAAAATCATAATAACCTGTGCAGGAATCCAGCAACTTTGCCAACAAAAGGAGATAAAGCAGAAAACTGTCGTAATAACATAATGTAAACTGTATTAGTAGTTGTAATATGTTTGCAAGGTGCTAATTATGTTATTGGTAACAGGTACAATGGTTGTCCAGTGGCTTGCTCTATCACAGAGGATGAAAGAGGTGAGAACTAAAAGAGAATTTGAAGGTGTACTGATAAAATAAAGGAGTAACTGTTCAACCAAGTATATTGATATTCTGTTTGTCCAAGTCTGCCTTTTTTATTGTGGAATTGTGTAGTCTATAAATACTCAAATCAGTTCTTTTCTAGCAGGAAGGCAACTAATCAAAATTATTAAGAGATACAGTTTGGGATAATAGGTTAAGTATTAAACCAATTCTTAAATCATAACATAAAACAAAACCAAGTATCAAATAATACTTAAAATAAACCAACTATCAAAGTGATACTGAAAACAAAACATAAAATAAAATAAAGTATTAAACAATACTTAAAACAAACCAAGTATCAAAGCAATACTTAAATAAAACATAAAACAAAACCAATAATCAAGTACCTGTACTGGTGACAGTAGTAGTCAGAATTATCAGAAAAGAATATAACTAACCAAATCAACTAACAAAATGAGCCAGCAACACAACAACAACATCTTTAGGAGTCTAGTACAAGTAGGATAACCATTCAGGAGAGGTCCATTGATGGCAATGCAAGCAATGAAACATATCTAGAAAACCACAGTGAATGCATTATCAAAAGAAGACAGAAAACCTAGGGCAGGCAAGAGGTAAATGAGGAAGCTCTGCTACATATCCAAGAAAATTGCAAAGGTAATGCAATATCATTGTGAAAGGAAGCTCACTTCCAAGGTGTGGTCACGATGGGTGAGAAAGAGAGCCTTATGTAGTCGTGTGAAGATCTATCAAAAAGGCTGAACCTATTGCCTTTTATAGTCCTTCCCACATCCAGCCTACACATCCAACTGTCACCTTGATTGTGGCTACACCTCATATGATTACATGATATTTTGTACTCATGACAGCCTTTCTGGTCCTGCGCATGGCCCCATGACTCCTAAACAGGTCATGTCTGTGAAATCCAAATGTTTCTTGCAAGGCTTACTCCAATCCAAATAACAATCCTAACATAATATAAAGATCATAACTCAAAGTCTACGTCATGTGCGAAACCTACATGACCCAAAACAGGCCATGTGTACAAACAACAATCATAACATCATATGACTCAGATGCGTGACTAATGACAACCATATCCCACAAGACCCCTAAACTGGTCATGTGTTCGAATTACCATCATAACATACTATGAAATCCCTTAAGAACGACACCGGGTTCATAACAACTGTTGACTTCAATTGAATGGCTGAGCAAAGATGTAAAGATCAAACTTGAATATCCTAACTAGAGAAATATTCTCATGAAGATAATAGTGAATGAATCACGGGAAACACTGATATGACCTAAATACCGGTAACAGAGAAGGAGAGACCGATTGGATGATGAAGGAGAACAACTAACAAAGGGAAAACAAGCTGCCCCTTATCCTTCCCTGGATCATACTGATCCACTTCCACATACTTCCAGCGTATGCCTTGTTCTTCGTCATCTTCACTTTCACTGCCGCTCATTTGTTCTGCTTCGGCCGAGGATAAGACAATTCGACCGAGGGTATGTTCTGAGCGAGGGCATTCGGTATTTCCATATGATCGGGGTAAGACCTTCACATGGAATCGTTGCAGGTATCGTTGCAGGTAGGGTTGCCGATGTTATCACATGTGGTGTTAGCTGTGTAGGACTAACCATTAGTCAAACATAGAGGCGTCGGAGTAGTTGATAGGCCAAGAGGGTTATGGTTGTGAAGTCGTTGCCATAAGGGAAATAAGCGGTGAGCAGCCAAGAAACACTTCCGTCCAACAGATTCCACAGTGTCAGCGACATTCCAGTGGCATTGCTGGAGGAGCAAGAATTTTTTGCTATTGTGCTTTTTTCTAAGCAGTGACAGGGACACTGTGTCGGTGGGATGATAAATCCTTGTCAATATAAAATGTGAGTATATTTTCATTGTAAAAAGGAGAAGCAACAAAGATACACGGTTGGGTATCTAAAATATCCACCAATCTATACTTCCTCATCTTTCCATCTCTTTAGTATTTTCCCACAGAATCTCATAAAAATGGCCCAACATCATATTGAACCTCAACATCATTTTGTGGCTCTATGTAATTTTGTGGCTCAATGTTGCTACGCTGTTCATTTTCACTCGCCTGCTCGGGAGTATCTTAGGGTATATAATATTTGAGCTGCTAGAAATACCGTACTGGTAGTGCAAGATCCGAATACTCTATGATCGTGATTCTATCGTAATCAAGAATTATGAGTATGGCACTTGCCAGAAATTAGACCGGCTGCTCTCTGGCCTCAGTTTTCGGGTAACAGGAATACAATCAAGCCACTGTCGAACTAGGTGAGCGACTGAATGGCACGGTGAGGAAATGGAGTAGCATTTAATGCTTCACGGAGTCATTTAGTCCCCGGGTTGAAAGGAATCGCTACCGAGGTTCGTAATATTTATTATTCCCAGCCTGGCGGCGGTGGGTGCATCGCTTTTGGAAGAAGCTAAAACACTGTACGCTTTGTCTGTCTCGTGGGCTATTGTCAGCATGGGGGCGATACTTGGCTTGATGGCACGGGTGAAGGATAGTGGAGATGGTATTACATTGTGGCGATGTGAGTGTACTGCAGTGTTCCCAACCGTCCCGGGCGGACTGCAGGGCCCTGGCGTCCTATAGTCCCGTCCGTCCCGGGCAGGGTGGGTAAGGACGGCCGGGCACGGCGTCCGTCTTCCATAATGACTGCAGTCCTGTAGGTGGCGGCCGGGCCCTATAGGTATTTTTCACACTAGCCTATAATAGATTGTCACCCCCTGAATCACATCGTAGTGGGATATACATGGTTCATTGACAAAGTAGGTCCGTGGCCCGTTTTCATACCAGCGGGATAGGAGTATATCTCACATCCGATAAGCCACCTGGTCAAGAAACGGTGTCTCATTTTCCCTATTTTCTTATACTTTGCACTATCCAAACCGTGTTATGTAACTACAAGTAATATGTTTGAAGCATTATCACATTCCTCGAATGGGAGTTAGGGTTGACTCGGTCTATCTCCCAAGCCGTAAGCGGTAGGATGATAAAAAGTTCGTCACCGTTGTTGGCAATCAGTCTTTTATGCTTGGCGTTTCATTTCATTTCATAGCCCAATCACACCTTATCACTCGAAAGGCCTGTAGGGCCCTACGGTCCGTCCCCGGCAAGGGCAGAAAATGCGGCGTCCGTCCCGTCCTAGTGAAAAGACGGACGGACTGGACGCTTGGGAACACTGGTGTACTAGATGAAAATTCAACCGTTTTGTATTAAACTATACTAAATTTAACTTGAATATTATAATAAAGATAAAGGGAGCTGACAGGTGAGATTTAGCAACAAAGTGACAAGAGCCACAAGGTGACATTGGGCCACAAAGTTGCACGAAGCCTCCAAATGAAGTTGAGACACAAGGTGAGGTTGAGCCATAATGTTACATTGACCTGGCAGAGACTATGGAGGAGCGCCCATAGTGGTGGCGGCTCTGCAGAACATTGCCACGAGAATCGCTCAAGATGCAAAACTGGGCACGAAAAATTTGCGGAGTGAGATTGGCACGCCCGGTTGAACATGTCTAGATCCAACCCACCCCACTGAAGCGGTACCCGCGCCCCAAGTCCATGAACCGTTCCCACACAATGAAAAACATTGGTTAGTTAGGGCCAGCGAACCCAAAGCGTATTGGAGGGTTTGTCCCGGAGAGACCTCCTGAGCGGGTTGATAATTATTTTAGGATTTTAGTTTAGGAGGCATAGATGAATGGGCCCCAAAGGCAGCCGGTGGCCGGTATATAGTGCAAATGAGGTCAAACCGGGACCTCAAAATAGGCCAAATACGATCTGGGACTAGTCCACCAAAACATGGAATTTTGATAAAAAAAAACCGCTACAATGAAGGCACTTCCAAGGAGAACAGGGTAGCGGTTTTTCTTTCTTAATTAAGTATTCATAGCAAGAGGAGTCCCAGAATAAAAAGTGAAAAATTTGGTGAGAGTGAAACAGGGGACCAAATATACCTAGTAGCATGCTGAAATATACTGGGAGGGATTGATGAGTGAGAATTGATGAGTATGGGTAAAGGGGGCATTAGAGACCAGCCATGTAAGATAACAATAGTAACCACAACAGTACTCTATACTCAGAGCCATATCACAATTCAGATGCCCCCACCAAACAAGAAACGAAAGCATATGCAAAGGATTGCCCCTCAAGGAGGACAACTAAAAAAGGCTTGCAATATTCCGCATTTAGGCATCAAGCCTACTAGTACATGTGAGGCTCCGGCTGAGGAGTCTCTCATTGAAAATTCGGAGGCTGAAGAGAGCCAGTTCAGTCTTGATAATGAAGAGGAAGAGGTAGCTACATCAGGTACATGCAATTCGCATGGAACCAAGAGGCTCTCTAGAAGTACTTTGTGGCATAGAGCATATGAAGAGAAAGAGCAAGAGAGACAAAGAGAGATGGGCAGAGAAAATATTGAGGATAGTTGGGAGGATATTGAACGGCAGGTGGAGGAGAAATGACTAAGAGTCAGTAAGGATATACGAGTAACTGTGCTCAAAAAGGGTATGATTTTGGCTATTAAGAGTGGTAATTAATACTAAAATAAAAATGGAAAATTAGGAGTGGTAGATATCCAATCAGTACTGAGATGTAAAAAGAAAATTGAATACTCATTGCAAGACCTAGAACGATACTTCCAAGTTCTCCAATATATAAACTGGCAGCTCAAGTATCCTGATCTGCTAAGGAAGAAAGCAGCAGTTAATACTGCAGTTGGTTGGGAGCGCGGAAAGCATACAGCAGAGAATATTATTCGCTGAGAAATGAGCTGGATAAGGACCAGAACAATTACAATGAGTCAAAGAGGAAAGCATGCAAAGTCACAAAGGATATTGAAGGATGAAGGAACACTCATTGCAGTACGAGAGTACTTGGACAGTGCTGATGAAGGTACTTCTCTGCAAACCTTCTTTATTTGTCCCTTATATCTTATAACTAATAGAATAATAAATTACTTAATAGTATTATCTGGACAAGGACTTGCAAAGACAGTTACCAACCATTGGGCTCAGTGGACAAGCCAACATGATGCAGAGATACGAGTAGCCTGTGTCTACCAGGCACTCATTGAGAAGCATACTTGGTGTAAAATGAGTATCCTAGCTTCAACTGCAATTAAATGGTTGAAGAAACTAGGGTGTGAGTGGAATGAAGTCAGGAAGGGGGTGTATATTGATGGCCATGAGAAGCCAGAGGTAGTTTTCTAGCGACAGCATCACTTTCTTCCCCAATGGAAGAAATTGGAAAAACGAATGCCAAAATGGTTGCCTTCAGGAGAGCTTGACAATACCCCTTTACCTGCCAATGAGCAACTATTAATTCCTTGTGCACATGATGAATGCACATTTCATTCCAATAATGGTGTACATCATCATTGGATACATAAAGACAAGTATCCTATTCGGAAAAAATCACAAGGCCAAGGGCTCATGGTATCCGATTTCATTCTCCCCTGCAATCGGCTTGAAATACCTCCAACTATTCCACACCTACCAGCGTTGAAAGAAAGGGAGATGAAACCAATTCCAGGACTAAAACTCAATCCTCGACAGGCAACTGAATACATCATGGTTGGGAAAGGATCCTGGTAGAATGGTGAAAATCTAGTCAACCATGGATTGAATGTTGCTATTCCAATTTTTGAAGCAACATTTCCTAATGCCCAAGCATTATTCCTCTTTGATCATGCAACCTCACATACAGTAGATGAATCTGATGCTCTTCGAGTAGCCAATATCAATATGGATCCTGGTGGTAAACAACCACAACTTTGAGATAGTTGGTTCTATCAACCAAATAGAGCAACTCTATATGTTCAGAAAATGAGCTTTGCTTTGGATGATATGACAGTACCAGAGAGGTGGCGTGGAATGCCTAAAGGATGTAAGAGGATTTTGCAAGAGCGTGGCCTCTGGCCAGAAGGAGGATTGAGGCTTAACTGTAAAAGCAAGAAAGATAAAAAGGATAGAAACCATCAGAGTAACTCTTGCTGTGCCAGACAGCTGCTCTCAGTACAGCCAGATTTCATGGAACAAAAGTCACGCCTTCAGGAAGAAATTGAAAAAAGGGGCCATTTATGTTTGTTCTTTCTAAAGTTCTCTCGTGAACTAAATTGGATTGAATACAGGTGGGGGAGGGCGAAATGGTTTACAAGAAAGAATTGTCAATACAATTGGCCTTCACTAATTAAGACAGTTCCAAAAGCCTTACAGGAAGTACCACCCCTTTTGCTTCTTAAATACTGGTGGAAAAGTAATCGTATACTTGATGCCTACTATACTGGCTTGTGTTATGGTACAGATTAATTTATAAAAACTCTATATAAGAGTCATCGTCGGGTTCCCTTTACACAGGATCCTTCTTGAGTAGACTTATTTTTTCCTTTAAACCTATTTCATCATTCTCATATAACAAAAAATCTCTTAATTATATTACATTCCTGCTCTAACGACTGTTCTGTATTGTACATTGCTGGGAGGTAAACGGCATTTCACTTTGCCCTTAGAGTCTTGGCAATTCTCGGCTCAATTCCGGTCGGTTGCAACGGAATTGCTGTTTCACCGGAGGACCCACCTTTAGGCGCTTTCCACCGTACCATTTCCATCCAAGTCGGTATATAAGTGAGGATGGGGTTATCATATGCTATGCCGTGGGTCGTTTGGTTCGTGATACAAACAATTACCAGGGCAGGGGTTTACACACCACTCCCCAGCCTTCATAGGAATATCGCGATCTCTACTAACATTAATAAATTGAGGTAATTAAATAGAATATTAGGGGAACTATCCTACTGTTCTGGTATATAGGAGGCGGCGTGCAGTAAAATCGATAACAGTCTAGTTAACGAGATTAAAAGCAGAAATGCAAAACAAGCAAGGGAATAACCCCATCTCTACATAAGGACCATCATCTATTTGGCCATGACGAATTGTGAGCAATGACAGCATCGTACAGGGTTCATGCAAGCGCTATACCAAAGTCAATTTTGATTTGAACACTCCAGCCGAAAGGTTCTTCATGGCCCGCCATTTGGGCTTCGGGGATTGAAGCCTTCGGAAAGCCTCTACAATATGTCGTTGTTCAATAGGGGTCCTCTGCTCCTCAGCGGAAAACCAGAGATTCCCCCGCTTCCGCTTTTTGCTTTCCTCTCGAGCCCCCAATGAAACCTTATGCTCTAACCGCTTTACCTCCAACGCTTCTTCCGTAAGAGTCTGGACAATTTCGAAGGCCAAGAAACCGAGAATGTCGATAATATCATCATCAAGCGTTGCATCTGTAATGGTTCTTATCCCAACCCAGTCCCGAAATCTCTTTCCTTTGCGGTATGTGAAGGATGCCTGGCGACATCGTGACCAATGTACGTATTGGTCTCTAGTCATACCTCGCGTGCGTTCATCGGCATTTCTGAGACGCTGCAGTGTGGCTGCGTTCTCTTCTACCGCGTCTTCGTCTTCGCCTTCCTCGGTTTCATCGAATTGTTCGGAGAATGAACTAGCAATGCCCCACGGAAGAGCGGTCCTTACCCGCTTCTGCCCCATCGTAGTAGGCCCCACCGGGTCGTCGGGATGGTCTCCAGAATCGTGCACCTCGGCGCCCAGTGACGGATCATTATCTCTTGCGCTCTTCCGGACATATTTCCATGATAAATAGGTCCGTAACCGAGAGGCCTTCCCTATATCATGACTCATAAGGAAGATGAGATCCTGCGTCGAAAGGGAGCGAGACCCGCGACGGGACGCAATTGAGGAGCATTTTTGTAGCTATTGCGGATTAGAATCTTCACCGGCAAAGTGGAATATGAAAGTCGTACCATCTCAATAATCTGGCCCCTCACAATTTCTTCCACCATTCCAGCAGTTTCTGCAGATGGTTCGCAGGTTTCGCCGGAAACAAACATCATCTAAACATGTTAGCCTGGACAACCACCACGTACTATGCGTTTGATTGAAGGAAAGGGCAGTACCTGCTGAATTTCGACACAATATTTGAATTTGTTCGACATGATGGGCGATTCTTCGTTGGAGTGTAGTAGTGTTGTGATGGGAGAGAGTGACGGGATTTGTCGTCTAAGGGTTTTTATACTCGGAGCCACATCAGCAAGCTTGGCAGAGGCAAAGGTAGGGTAATTCTCCAAACCCCATCCTCGATGACCAAAAATTGCTAGAGTTGACCTAACGGAATCTATGATACTTCTATTATCATATCACTCTAGGTGTCCTTAGCGAGCGTTTCATAAGGGGCTGCAAATCTTGATTGCTAAAGTACACCTAGACGATCATTTTAATAAGTGTCTTCTCCTTCAGGTCTTTTGCGTACAATACTTCCCGTCATCTCTTGTTCAGTTCCACACCCCTCTCCCGGCTTCACGTGTTGTAGTATATCGTGGCAGGCTGTTGCAATCAAGCATGGGAAGAAGAGTCGTGTGCCTTTTTGGACAAATTTCAGGGGTCCAATAAGATGAACACGTTGCTTTTGATTTTCAACAATGACACGTGGCCCATTTTTTTCTCCGTCATATCCAAAAAAAACCTCGGGTGGTGTGGCAACCAAAACTCGAAAACTCCAGGGCAATATGATACGAATTAATTTAATGATATTAAAAGATACCAAATTTTGCACTGGAGTAGAAATGATTATGAGAAGTGAACCAAAGTGTCCAGTCCGGCTGTCCTTGGGTGCGGACCGGACGGACGGCATTGGATAGGTGGATACCCGGGACAGACGAACGGGCGGGCCCTGCTGTTTTCTCACGAGGCGGGATGTGCCACGTTTCAGCGGGTGACAGTGGATGACGGGCGGGCCCCGCAGGTAATGACCGGGGCGTGCACGTAACCGGCAGAAGATGCTATTTCTTCCTGGACTGCGGCGCCCGGGGTTCAACCCTTTGCAGGGTCGTATTTATGAAAGAAGCACGCCATGCCCTGCCGTCCTTACCCACCATTCCCTGGACGCCTCAGACTTCTACATGCCTGAGCCCAGTGGGGCGTCCCGATGGTTAGAACTCTGATTATAAGCACGTCAATTCTTGGGAACCGTGGCTGCTGCTCGGCATGCACATGGCTTTGTTTTCTTGTCCATTAGCATCTCTACCCGTCCGTCTATTTCCTCTGTATATTCGCTCTACGGTCCCGGAGCCGGCTGTGTGTTCATTCCTGCCAACCCACCCGTCCGTTCCCGTTCACGCCTCCCCCGGAACCCATTTGTTGTTTTGGCGCATTCGCTTTGTTGGGGCCGAAGTTCTGGTTGTGTACTTGCGAAATGGGCTTCTGATTGAAAAGGATATGAACGGAGGGGGAGTTACGGCCAGTCGGTAGTCTTTGTGTCCATATTTCCTTTGTTCGCAGGGAAACGTGGAAGGCAGTGCAAGCGCGGAAGTCCATTGGAGCACCGAAGGTAATTGGAGTCTTCGTGGAGTCTATCGTTTGTGCATTGTTTGCCAGCATGATTGATAGCATGCAAGCCCATAAGAGAAAATGGAGATGAATGCGGGAGGCGTTAGAGATACCGGTATGTGGTCGCAGCCAGGATAGGATAGGTGACCCTTGTCGTTTATTTGTACTCCTGGCTTTTCCTGTCAGTTAGTGGTATGGCGTGCGAGCGAGGAGAGAGAGAGGGCCGTTGAATAGAGCGAGTTGAGGAGGGATATAGGTAAACTTGCCCGCTTTTTTTTGCGCAAGGATTTTCACGGCCTATATAGTCATCGCCGTTTGGTTTCGTCGCCGATTGGTATCGTTCTGGCTCCAGTTTAGCCGATGCCTTCTAAGAGAAATTACACAATTTTCCGAGTTCGAAAGTAAAAGACTTCGGCTTACTAGAACCATAAATGAATAAAAAATGATATTGTTGCGTTAACTATATAGTAGGGCAGTCGGGACATTGCATCAAATCCCGGAGAAAATGCGTTCGATGGATAGGGAGTAGGAAGTCAATCACAAACTCTGAAATTCCAGCTACTTGGTGACTGAAAGTCATGAACTGAGATTCGCGCTATCCCATACTACCCGTTGAGGAATTCAGAGAGTTGCAATGTTCCGATTCTTGCGAAATAGAGACAATTTCCAGCCGCTAGCTTCAGTCGCATGGCACGGATCCCACGATCCCATGACCATAGAGGGGGGTTATAAAGACCGGGATTTGACGCAATACTCGCTCTTGCTACACCTGATACTGCGAGGCAATGTCGTTGGCCATATGAATAGCTAGTTATTCGGAGTTTGTCTCTGGTAATTCCCATGGCCATATCCACATTTTGTTGGATCCCCTGGTGTAAAGGCTCCAATCTCCTAGGTTATTATATAGGTTGGTCCAAGACCGTACCGGGAAACTAGGCTTTGGTGACCAAAGGTAATTTAAGGGGGACATGTTGCATTCATGTCTCCAATCTCCTTTGCTCTCACTTGTGCTTCCACCTTTCTGGTTCTCTAGCACGCGATTAGTGCGAACTCGCAGTGGATTGGACAATTGTAGGGCTGGTGAGTCCGCTTCAATATGAGTCCAGGAATAAAAAAATGCAGCGCCTCTGGAAACACGAGAAATGGAAATATTTGAGATGCTATTGCTGTTCATCAGGGAATACCCGGTGTAGGTTGGCATGTTTGCTACTGAGAGGGGAGGAACAGCCGACATTTTACACTATTATCACCCATGATTTTTGAAGGGAATCTTTGGGGAAACAGATCTTGGGTTGGTTATTCCGGTTTCTACTGTAAAGTGTTTCGAGGTGAGGTATGTAGAATGCCAGGTAGTTCTTGCGGCAGGTATTCACAGGTGGCTTCAACAGCAAGCACCGGTACGGAATGTCCAACTATAAGACCCATGAAGGCGTAGCAATCGCCCCAATCGTGGTCCATCAATGAGGCCATAGAGAAGCGGTATTTCTCAAACCAATTAATGTCACCGATGGTTGCAGCAAAATAATTCAGGATGTTCTCAAGACCCCGTAACTAAACACGCCTCCCAGGTCGTTTCCGTAGTTCCTACACGAAGTATCCAAGGTCCGCTGACAGCTTCTTCATACCGCTCTTGTGCTTAGCTATTCCGAACTGGTTGACTTCGCGAAACACTGCAACTAGCGAGCCATATTCTGTAATAGTAGAATCACTAGGGGAACTGATGGGTAGGCTTTCCGGTTCCCAAAGCGCAGCCTTGTGACTCCTCTGGATTCCACACTTGTGCGATATGATTGTTGACTTTGCCTTAACATTCCTGAGGTACTCCGGAATCTTGTCATCGATTTCACTACTCCCGGCAATGTTTAAGCGAATTTGCTTTTGCCGTGGGAGTAGCCGCAGGGCCAGAGCGACCACCTGGTAGAGACCAGACATTTGGATGAATATGCCTACAAGGGCCTTCTAATACAGGAGACTGGATAATAGGAATCCGGGTGGTAAATGATTCGCATAATCACATATTGCTCATGGATCTCATGACGGCTGAGGGAGAGTAATTGTAGTATGGGATGGTCACACTCATTGTAGCAACGGCTTGGTGCGGGTTGAGGGTGATAACCATTGCGTTGTTGAGTGATGGGTTTAGAAATGTTTAAATCCTGGACAGCTTGCGGAAGTGAAGGCAGGACTAGCAGGTTTCCTCAGTATCAGTTGAGAGAGTACAGGAGGGGATCATGTAACGGTGACATACAAACAGCAGGTGATTGAGTGTAAGAGCCGGGCCCTTGATCGGGTTATGGTGTTTCTGGTTGGGGGCTCGCTGGTATCGTTAATCTCCGGCGCTGACCCGGAGGCTGGCCTGAGGGTTTTGGTCAGCATTATGTTTTTTCATTTGATGTGCGGGGGTAGTGGTAGAAACGAAAATGGTACATGAGCGAATACGAGTACTGGGAGCAGGATAAAAGGCAACTCGGATACGACAGCAGTAAACGAAAACAACGGAATCAAGGAGCGATATAATCGCGGTGAAGAATGAATCGGGACGAAAACCGGCGGAACCATTACCGGTGCAGGAACCGGAGAGCAAAGCGAGGAACCGGAGAGGCAAGCGAAGAACGGGAAAGGAAAGCAAAGAACCGCAGCGGTGGAGACAAACAGTAGGTGTAAGGTAAAGGTTAGATTGAATCGTAAGGAGATGGAGCTGGAAGTGACGGAGAAGGCAGGATCCTGATAGGAAGGCTCCCGGGAGATTAGCAATTCTTTTTGTATTTAAAGAGGGCCGCTCACCCACCATTGCAGAAGGATAAGTCGCAAGGTTAACAGGTCAATATCGATATCTTTTATTCCTCTCGTGTCTGCCTTTCTCAAATCAGTTCCATTCAAGCCTAGAAGTTCTTTAGCTGGGTGGAGTGTGTTAATTGCGACCGGGGGTTTGTGCCCCCGTGTTGCGCTGGTGGCGAAGGTTGGACACCCTACTAAGGAGATGAAGGTGAGAAAGGAAGAAAACCAAGCTGTTGACCAGCTGAACTGCTCAACAGGAATGTGAGGCAATGGTCATTGCAGTGTGCGAAGCTAGCCTGAGATATTGAGTTAGCAGTGATAACTTAACACAATACATTTTTACGCTCCAGTGGATCCGCAGCCATCAAAGAATATTGTAATAAACGTTCAAATAATTTTTTATGGACCAGAGAAGTGGATCCGACGAGGAAGCTAACCAGTTAAAACGGGCCGAGAAGTCAAAACCTTTATATTCGCAGTTAATGCCGGATAATAGGCAGGCAAAATACAACGGTGGAGGAGGTATCACATAGCCTTTAGGTACGTTATGACAGCAAGCGTGACATAGTGACTCAACACCCCTGACTTCCATATCCTTTCTCCACGATGCCAGACAATTTCTTTCGCTCAACGCCTTGAGAATTCCTCTCAAACCCATCCCTTAGACTATAGCTGTCCCAGACAGTCCTGATACCTCTCCGCCCCTCCCCCAGTCCCACAACTCTTATAGTGCGATACCCGATCGTCTCAAGACCTCCGGTATCCTTAGTGCTACTTCAGAAGCTTCCCAAACATATCTCCTTGCACGAACTAGTTCATACACACTCTTACTTATATGCACGCCCTAAAAATCAAGCAATATCTAATCTCCAAACACTCTATTCTGCAGACATCTTCCTTATTCAACTAGGCCCCATACCTGGTGGTGTTATTATCGAAGCATCATGATTTTCAACAGTAACCGCGACAGATCATTATTCTAGATTCGCTCCTCCTTAGTCTAAATTCGAAAGGTTTGTTTCGGTGGAATGACTGGAGCTGGGATGTTTTCAAGATTCACTTATGGAGTGATTCACCAATTAAATGAAAAGGCTATAATGTTGAAAATAGCTGCTCGCCGTGCCCACGACCATCGACCATCACCCAACATGCTCGGCATGGCTTCCAGACAACTACCCGTCCACCTGCTTTGTTCGTCGATCCGTTCATTCCTCCGCCCGTCCGCCCGTCCATTTATTTATTTGTTCGTTTATTCTCCTGTTCGTTCTCGACCCGCATATCTGTTCGCCGGCACCACTACCCGTCCGTTTATCCGTCTGCTTGTCCGTCGATTTGTTTGTTTGATTGTTCATTCATTTACTGGTTCTTCTGTTGCCCGTTCATTCGCCTCTCCGCCTACTCAACGTACATTCCCGGGGCCGGCCTTATGTCCGTTTCGACCCGTTCGTTACCCTCCCGCCATTTGTTTTGTTGTGGCAGACGTTCTCGTTGTGCGCTTTGGAAAAGCGCTTCCGTCGGGGAAGGATATGAACCTCGGGGGAGTTATCGCCCCTCGGGGGTCTTTTTTTCCTGTATTTCCTTTGTTAGCGTGGGAAGCAGGATTAGTGCGGGAGGTCAAGAGGAGCGCGGAAGGCAGTGGGAGTGTGGAAGGCAGTCAGAGCGTGGGAGGTAGCGAGCAAGCGCGGAAGGATATTTGAAAGTCTTTGTGGAGTCTATTGTTTGTTCTTTCTTTTGTTAGCACAAGCGCACATGAGATGGAATTGAGTGGGGGGGTGTGAGAAATACCGCTATGCGGTGATGAGGAATGGGAGAAGAGGAGGGATATCTGATCTTTGTCGTTTATTTATGCTCCTGTCTTTTCCTGTTAGTTTAGTTAGAGTTGCGTATTAGAGAGAGTCGAGCAAGCGAGTTGTTGAGAGAGAGATTTGTTAGAGAGCAAGAGAGAATCGGACAGCGAAAACTTTTCTTACCCCTCTTTTGACTGCCGCCTGAAAGCCTTGGCCTTTTGTTTAGGCTTAGTGATAGTTTGTGACGGCGGACCCTACTATCCCCCGTATGAGTGATTGTTAATTTACTACTCTAGACAGTTATCATTTTTATTATATGATAGGTAGAGAGTTTTTCTAATTGTTGTTTCTATGCAGCCATAGGTGTCCCATATATACACAAACTCTTGCTGAACAAACGTCTTCCACGTCCATCAACCTCGAGGAGTTCGGTATAGCCTTTTCATTGTGATGACCTACAATTCCTTTTGTACAACTCCTTCATACATCCTCTCAAACCATCATATTGGGTATTTAGAGATGCAATAATATATGAGTTGTGTTTCATACATACACTTGTTGGGCAACTCTAATTTTAAGTACGAGAAACTCTTTTTTAGAAATATTAGATGTAGTAATCAGATATTTGTGTATTGGTAGATCCTGAGTGGCACTATTATCTTCTCCTCTAATAATAGCATCGTTATTGAGCTTCCGGTTGTGCAATAATTGTTGCTATGGAACTTAAATATAGGTGTTACAAATACCATGCAGATTGTAAAGGATTTTGTATGTTTTGGTTTTGATACACATTTCAGTTGAGTAGTATCATATTATGAATGTTGATTCTACATATGGCCTGTTTTCCAGTAATGGGGTTTTGCACAAGACTTAAATTTGAAGTCATGATCATTATGTTATATTGGGATTGATAGTTGTCTAGGAGTAAGCATGTTAAGAGAAACTGGGATTTCATGCATCGGACCTGCTTAACGGTCACGGGAGCTATTCACATGACTAAGAAGGAGGGTATGAGGACAAAGAATCATGTATGATGGCCACATGTACCACAACCACAATCAACATGACCATTGTATTTGTACGCGGATTGTGGGAAGGTTTATAGCAAGTAATGCAGTTAGTCTTTGAGATATATCTTCACACAACTACCTGTGCTATTTTCTAGTATATATCTTAATGAATAATACTTAATATTTACACTTCATATATCACTCGGTGGAAAACCTATGACAAGTATAGTAAACGATACCTACTGTTGCCATACTTAAGAAAATTAGAGTATTTTCTTAAGCAAAAGGAGACAACAACAGAAAGATCACTATATTGAAGAAGTAGGAAGTAATAATGAGGGTTATCTCTTCAACAAGACTTGTTACCTGTTCAAAAAATACTTCCTCGGAGCGATCGAGGAGCGATCCTAACAACAGGATCCTGGTGGTCAGGAACACTGTTTTCCCTGGCACCCACTTACTAAGATTTAAAAACATTTCAGATCATCATAGTAAGGACTGAAACATTTCAGAAAGTGTTTACTGTATCAGGATTCGTATCTATTTAGAGATTACAACGGGGCTGACCAAGCGCCAACATGACTAGAAAGGGTGTGTAAGTAGTAGTGGGTTCGCTGAAGTAGCAAGGTTTTTTTGCTCCACTTCGATGGTATTGTTGCGTTCCGGTTAGCGTACCGCTTTTCCTTTGAGCTAAATAGTTAGCGGGGGGCCGACAGACACCTTCGGTTGGGAATTGGTACGGAGCTGTTGTATACAAGTGGAGGCCAATTCCGGCAGCGGAAACTTCTATACAGGATACATAGCGGCGGAGCAATTGGATTACAGGGTCAGGGGACTGATTGGGGAATAGAGATCCGGGTTGGGCTGCAAGGTTATCTTACACGCTCTGCGCCGGGTTTAACTCCTGGACCAAGGCTACTGGTGTTCCCATCCTGTAGGAATACATTTGAGAAGCCAGGGTTCAGCAGGGAATAGTTATCCCGTTCATTGGTAGAGTCGGTTGAATAGCCGCAATCACTCAACCTCATATAGCATCCTGAAAGGGGATGCACAATGGTGTATAGTGAACCATTCCACCTGCAAGAAAGACACAGAATTTACTAAAACATGCCCGCACACACCGACATGCGCACTATGTATTGAAGAAGAAAATATCACAATCGCGATCTGAAAAGAAAAAAGAAAAGAACGACGCCTCCGTAGCCAGATTTAGGATATAGGTGAGCTTGTTTCAAACTGGGAAATTGCTCGATTGTCACCCAATGTGAGCGAGCATGATCCCTCACTTTACACGTAAATATGTCTTAAGAGTCGTCCGATATCATCTATTAGAATGGACACTGCTTACTCCGCGCTCTAGATAAAATATCTTGAAGAAGAGTTGATCGTCAATTCATCCAACCACAATTAAAAAGCCACTCTATAAAGGTACGGACAGTTTAATGGTCCCCTTTGAAATAACAATTAAACGAGTAAGTATGGCTCCCTCCTAATAGATTCAAAAGCGGGAGGAGCTCCGCTTCAGTCGCAGATTCACTTGATACTTTGTGCTGGCCGTCATGTCTGAATAATGTATGATAGCCACAATAGTAGATTAAAACCTGATAACATGTCTCAAAACTGCAAATCTGCGAGAGCTTTGCGAGTGAGGCCATCCATGCAAAACAGGACTTGCAATTGAACAACTATTGTTTGAAAAACGCTTGATAATACACGAGAGAAGGAAGGATTGTGCAGGACGGTACATGCTTCATAATCGCTCTTATCGTCCAAATATGGACCATTATGGTGCTCAATTTACCTCCATATCTACATTTCCAGTCCGCCCACACACACTACCCGAAGACTCAGGGAGGGAAGGCGGATATAAAGGTGATAGAAAGGTGATAGGGGTCACTCGTAGCAGGTATAGGGGGGCTGGTGGGGGCCTTGCTTGCAGGGCTCCGAATGGTCGGCGGAAGACTGGACTGGACCAGCTAGTCCGGTCGGAAGTCAAGTCTAGTCTAATGGTGGAAATTAGACGGACTGGACGGTCAGGATTATTGGACCTGACTAGGCTAGGACAGGTCTGACCAGGCCCGCCAAGCACTAGGATATGCACAGCTCGTTGACGGAATTAGCATCCTATTTCGCCCTTCACTATTTTTACCGCAGTTCCCTACGTTCAAATAAATATTCTCTTGATTAAACAACTCATTGTTTCCGTGGATTATACTGTAGAATCTCAGGAGAGTCGGAATGGAAATAGTGCCTCACTAGAATTCTGGGCAGCGAAAATAGATTCACGAGTATCAATGTTTTTTCGGAGCACTAAGTGAGTGATATTACATGACTACTCAATATTTTATAAAACCAGGTCTGGGGACAGTCCAGAACGGACCAGACCACCCGAGTTAGTCAGGTCCAGTCACGGTATGGCTCAAGACTGGCCAGTCCGGTCCTGCCTCCAAGAGTTGACCGGTCGGAATATTCGGAACCCTGCTTGCTTGAGAACAAATAATCATGCGGGTGTCGACAACCATTCCACGATTTCGCATAATGCACTATCTTACACTTACACAACAATGAGAAAAAGGGAATACTGAGTGAGCGATAGGGTCGAGAAGGGGGAACTTTGAATCGAGTTTTAGAGAAGGTACGTTCGGTGGAGAGAAGGGGGAAAGCCAAAGATTAATATCTAAAGTTTTCACATATCTGTGTCTGAATACCATGAACCGAGATAGAATTCATCTGGAGACCTCCGTGCTAAAAATTGGCCGGTGTCGAGCAGCGATTCTTCTATGTAATTCTTCCACACTAGACTCAAGTCTTAGCCAAAATTGTCGCTCTGGAGGGGGAGATTCGATATCGCCATGGACTGCTCGCAATCTCATTCGGCATAGTTCATGCTCGTCCCCCCCGTGATACTGTAAGGCAAGGTTTTCCGTCATATGCTTAACGAGTGATTCGGACATTATCCTTGCCAATCCCCATGGCCAATCCCACTTTTCCTTTTCTCGAGCTCCCCTGATGGTAAAGCTCCTGCCTCCCAGTTGATTGTATGATTTGATCCAGCACGAACATGCTCCGCAGCTGAACCCCGATAACCCAATGTAATTGAATGGTGGGACGTCCCATACATCTGTTCCATCCCTCTTATTTGTGCCCGTGCTTCGAACCTTCAAACTGTCCAAGTAGGCGACAAGTTGGCACTCACAGTTGATTGGGCAATCATACTGGCGGTGGGAAATTTGCTGAGCAAGCTTGTGCGCCTCTACCGGCTGTTTTGCTCTGCTTGCCCCTAGGACTTTGATAACAGATTCCCACTCGCCCCATGAACTTGGTAACTGGACGACCTGTAGTGGCTGCACAGGCACTAAAGCTATAGAAAGCACATATCGGAAGATAAACCCGCTGCGATCAACGAGAGCGTAAGAAACCAAAGTCTGAAAGCTTTCGTGGAATAAACTGAGCTTTTTTGAGAGCACGGCGTAGCAGAAAGGGGGGATCCGAATCTGAGTCTGTTGAACGTTAGTTACCGAATCCAAAAGTCTAGTACCCGTGGAAAGTCGAATAATCGAACCGCCAAAAACGAGCTCAGGGTTGCCTCCTCTGGGTATTCGTAGCACATGTTGCCACGCTTGCCCCCGCCGTGGGGCGAATGGAAGACACCCAGCTGCATTCTCACCACTAATCCGTAACAGGAAATATTTGACGATCATATGATTTGGTTCGATCATTGGAGTTTCCATAGTGAAGGATGTGGAGACAAAGAGTGGAGAATACCTTGGAGTTCTTTCGCCAACAATTCACAACCGATATCATCAGAAAGCACAGATTGTGCTACCCCGACAAGCACTTCCATCAGCTCATAGGCAGAATCCCACTCATAGTCCATGCAGGGGCCCTTGGGAATTCTGCAGGTCGTAAAACAATCAATGGCAGCTTTAGCAATAACGAAAGAACCTTGCAACTGGCTGATCATATAAGACAGCTCTCACAATGCTTTCGCTTAAATGTACAGTAATCAAGTTGAAAGTTTGATTTCATACACCCTATTCTTCGATACCTGGTCCGGAGTCCGCCCCAAAGTCCGTAAACCCCTAGGTCCCTTTTTGGAAATCAGGGTTTTTACACTCTTTGACAACATTAATCTAGCTATACAAGGGACAGAATAGTGAATATGGTATCCAAATTGTCCCATTGTATTTTATGTCAGTACACACTGTCACAAGTAAATTTACCCAAAGTCTTTGGTCAGCAATTCTTGTCTGTCCCAACTGGTATGGTTACTACAGTATTTACCACATCTCCATTATCGGTCTCATCACGGCGAGGAGTGTTGTGGTCGTTGTATGCATTCGAAACACTCATCAGAGCAACTAGTTGGTACGGGTCGAGTGTGTGAGACAGAGTTTGGCCGCTTATAGTTTATTAGATGTTTCGATTCCGTAACAATTGCCGAAATACCGGAAAGGGCTGCAGGTCGAGCTTAGTATCTGCTAAATTCGGGAGGAAAGCAAGGAAAGGTGACACACATACCGCAAGTGCAGGAATATTAGGGCCGCAATATCCACACAGTTTGTAGGTTTGGTGTATAGAGATGCTAGGGATTTGGAGGAGTGGCAGACCTGGTTTTGTGTAGGTGGTGTACGAATCGCAAAAATCCCAAAAACGTGGACCAGTCGCCTTTGAAAATTATAACAAGCGTTTTTTTTTTGGAGAGCAAGCGATGGTTTGACACATGCTGAAACGTTGAGAGGGTAGCTTGCATGCGGTTACCCTACCGGGACTAGCAATATTCAGGCTATCATACGAAAGAAACTAAACTGAAGGTAGGGTTCACTCCGTGACGGGAAAGTCAGGCAACGGGAAAAACAAAAAGGTGAAGAGTGGAATTACGATGGGTTTGTTACTGGACGCCTCCTATGAGATAGGTTCACACAGGTACAGGTAATGTCAACAGGGAACGGACTGGAGTAAAATGATAGCAATTGAGCGCATTAATGTTGCCTGCTTTACTAATGCTCCGGGGTCCTCATCAGAGCCACTTCGCAACAGAGTTACCTCTATAGTCACCACACTCGCGGAAGAATAACAAAAGATAACACAGCACCAGAAGCTAGGTTCAGGGTATTTTGTGGACGATGATAGAAACAAATATATCACCGTGGTATTAAATTGAGTGGGCAACATTCCCTTGACATATCATCTACCACGTTTTGGCTGAGGAGGTCTCCATAGCCGTGCATGTTGGCTCATAATTTTAACTATCTAAACCTTTTTGCATGCAAATGGAAAAGAAAATACATTTCGGGTAGTCCTCCATTCGCATGAGTGGAAATGTTAGCTCCTTTGGTTCACTTCAGTGCCTGATTGGCTACTCGAATACCAAGCTAAATTACCTAATGTGGCTGAATGGATGAGCTGCACTTAACATGATTGGCAGAGATGCGGCTCATGACCGGGAACTGGCTCACCTTGGCAACTAAGGGAAAGCTTAATCAACATGTTCTTATCTTCATAGATAATTGTGACACAATCTCAAGAGGTTGGTAGAAGGTACTTCGAAATATGGAGAATTATAATCCGTGGCTATTGGGTCCTTGTCACAAGACTCCAAGGAGTACAATTACAGTTAGACAAACCTATGCCCATACCTCTATCAAGGGACTACTGCAGAAGGAATGGTGGTAGAATAGAGTCTACCAGGAAGAGGTACTGTTGGTTAGTTACCTCAGTTTCACCTACAAGGCCATAGTAAGAAGTACATCGGTACTAATAAGGAGGTGTGGTTATCCAACTAGATAGCATAAGCTAAGATGTCAATTTGGCTGTTAGGCTATATTGCTCAACTATGAGTCAGGGTAGAGTTACCCTACCTTTAGACCAGAGTTAACCAGGCTTGCACCACAGGCTATATTGCTATGGAGCCATGTTACCAGACCTGGAAAGTAATTTGTTATGCAGGACTTTGGGGGAAGATACTAGATTGTTTTTCATGAAACTACATTGAGTTTTGAGATCTCAAGTTGCATGGATCACTCCGGCACAACTATCAGAGTTCTAAAAAAGCTGTACCTGGGAGCTGTAGTAGCAAATACCCGCTTTCAGCTCAGTTACGAGTTCCTGGTATCATAGGTAACAGAGTAGAGATTTGCAGTAAGTCTAGTAAAGGTCTACAAATGGGGATGCTCCGGTAAGACCATATATGCTCATGCAGTCCTTCTGATGAGAAGTAGTCCACAGTATATATGAGGGGGTCGAGTGGAACCTGGAGAATAGTCTCCAGGTGGCTTCATACAAAGCTGGCAAGGACAGACGCAGTAATACTAATTTTGTAATGTGTTCGCAAGGTGAAAATCATGTTATTGGTAATAGATATGATAGTTGGCAGGTGGCCTGCTCTTCCAGAGAGGAGGTGAGAGCTGAGAACTAAAGGAGGCTTTGAGGGTGTAAAGAGGAACAAGGAAGTAACTGTTCAACCAGGTAAATTGAA
This sequence comes from Tuber melanosporum, assembly GCF_000151645.1. Classification (NCBI taxonomy): domain Eukaryota; kingdom Fungi; phylum Ascomycota; class Pezizomycetes; order Pezizales; family Tuberaceae; genus Tuber; species Tuber melanosporum. Next base: position 356,488 of record NW_003299102.1, read on the forward strand.
ATACAGTTTGTCGATATCTGCCTTGTCTATCGTAAAAACAGGGGGTCTTTAAATACACAAATCTGTTCATGTCTGGCATGAACGAAACTAATCAAGGGTATCAATCGATACACTTTAGTAAAACTAATAAAGTATCAAAGCGATACTTAAAACAAAACATATAACAAAACTAAGTATCAAACAACACTTAAAACAAATCAAGTATCAAAGCGATACTTAAAACAAAATACAAAATAAAGCTAAGTATCACATGATACTTAAAACAAACCAAGTATCAAAGCGATACATAAAACATAACACAAAGCAAAACCAAAAACCCAGTACCCTTACCAGTTACAACTTTGAAGTAAGATGTAGTATGTAAGATTACTGGAGGCCTACAGGCAAGGAAACAGAAGTCCATTGCTCTAAAAGAATGATAGTATTAGAGAATTATTAAGAGCTCTGAGATACTAGTCTGAGGTAATAAGGACCTACCTCTTGGAGGGTATACTGTGGGTAGCCCCAATTGGCAGTCAACGACAAATGGAGTCAATGGAGGTAGCTGCTTAGACTTCATACTGAATAATATACAATAGAGTAGAATTGAATAAATAGTTAGGGGCTGCATATGCTAGTAGAAGAATAAGTTTATATAGGTTAAGAGTTCCAGTACTGGTCTGGTATCTGCTTGGACATGTCAGCTGAAAACTGAGAGGGCCAGCATAACAACAATGTTTACTTCAGTAGTTGCGATATATATGTAGCCAATAAAATACATCTGTAGGATGGAGGTTACATTACTCCATCTTATACTAATTCGCTATGGAGAATCTTTAATCGGCTCCATAAATATTGGCTAGAGAGTGCAATGGAGTTGAGAGCTCACAAATGAACAGTTATTGTAACAGGTACAGGTACTTGGTTGTTAGTTTTGTTTTATGTCTTATTTTAAGTATCGCTTTAATACTTAGTTTGTTTTATATTTTGTTTTAAGTATCGCTTTGATACTTAGTTTATTTTATGTTTTGTTTTAAGTATCGCTTTAACACTTGGTTTGTTTTAAGTATCATTTGATACTTAATTTGTTTTATATTTTGTTTTAAGTATCATTTTGATACTTGGTTTGTTTTACCAAAGAGTATTATTTGATACTTTTGATTAGCTTTGTCCATGCTCGATATGAACAGATTTGTGAATTTAAAGACTGCCTGATTCTACAATGGAAAAGGCAGACTTCGACTGATAGTGTTTCAATATATGAAGTTGAACAGTTACTTATTCGTTTCCCTGTACACCTTCAAAATCTCCTTTAGATCTCAGCTCTTGCCTCCTCTCTGCTAGAGCAGGCTACCTGCCAACTATTATATTATTTACTGATTATGTGATTAGTATCTTACGAACATGTTACATATTTGTAACATCCGCAAGTGGTTAAGAACCTGTCTCAGAATTTAGGTTGGATAAACCGATCGACATCCACCTAAAAACGGTAGTGGAGTGAGGCAGCAGTATCACAGTACATTCATCTTTGTCTCAAAACTATCATAGAGTCATGGATGACTAGCAGTGGGAAACAAATCCCATGAGAAGACCTTACAAGAAAGAAACAAACCTGACTCTCTGCGAAAGAGTCTGGAGAACCTGCAAACATGGAAGCCCCACAATCTCTAGGAGAATTCCCAGCTAGCCTAGGAAATATGCATTCGTTTCAACCTCTGAATGACTCTGAAACTAGTAGCAAATGGGATATGCCTAGTACCAGAGGAGGACCATTGCAAGATGGAAAGTCTCATACTCAGCCTGGAGTAGAGGAAGCACCAGAAGCATTTGAATCCCTTAAGTTCACACTACACCTCCTAGCGAAGTTCATAGGAGATGTAACGTGTTCGCAAGGTGCTAATCACGTTTACGGTAAAAGGTACGATAGTTGGCAGGTGGCCTGCTCTTCCAGAGGGGAGGCGAGAGCTGAAAACTAAAGGAGGCTTCGAGGGCGTACTGAGGAACAAAGAAGTAACCGTTCAACCAAGTATATTGAAATACTGTCTGTCGAAGTCTGCCTTTTCTATCGTGGAAACAGGTGGTCTTTTAAATACACAAATCTGTTCATGTCTAGCATGAACGAAACTAATCAAGGGTATCAATTGATACTCTTTGGTAAAACTCTTTAAGTATCAAAGCAATACTTAAAACAAAACATAAAACAAAACCAAGTATCAAACGATACTTAAAACAAACCAAGTATCAAAGCGATACTTAAAACAAAACATAAAACAAAACCATGTATCAAACGATACTTAAAACAAACCAAGTATCAAAGCGATACTTAAAACAAAACATAAAACAAAACCAAGTATCAAACGATACTTAAAACAAACCAAGTATCAAAGCGATACTTAAAACAAACCAAGTATCAAAGCGATACTTAAAACAAAACATAAAACAAAACCAATAACCAAGTACCCGTACTGGTTACATTCCCCAAAACAAAACAACTGTTTAAACAAACAAAACCTAATAATCATCAAAGGCGGATTCCGAGAACCTCAAGGCTTCAGTTTCCGCCAAAAACTCTTCATCATAGGTATCACACCAAGGACAAGAGGAAACTCTAAGGAAACACTTAGACTCGAAGAAATCTAAATCACAGTAGTCACGAATACCAGATTCGTGCTGTACGTCAACCCAAGCATGATAGCAATCAGGACAGTAGTCAATCCAGAGGATTTCGAAGTAGTCTTCAAGTTGGATAGCATCGCGGTTCAACAACAGTCCAACAACCTGTTGTCGCTGCCTCACATTGAGCTCCACATAGTTTGACATCGTTATGGTATTCGGATGGTGATTGGTGACTAGATAAAGTTGTCGAGAGCCTGCTCCATAGCTTGATTCTCTTCATCGCTACTTTCGAACTCTGACTCAAAGTGTGGTACCCAAAATCCATCTCTAGTTTTGAGTTCTGCGTGCCATCGCTCAGTTTCTGGCATTGTAGGTGTCCCGCACATGGTGATATAATTGATTGTTGGGGGGAGGGATTCATTTGGCATGTTGTCTTTCCACCATCCGTTTACCATATCCATAGCGTGCTCAAGTCCTTCCAGTGGTTCCCAACTGTTTTCGCTCGTCGGATATCCTTTCCATTTGACTAGGAATTGATCATTTCCATGCCAAAGGCGATGGTCTCTGATTTCTTCAACTTCCCATTCATCCTTCTTCTCGATGATGATAGGTGCAGGCCTAGAGTGGGTCCTTCCAGGAAACTTGGAGTCGTCATTGGGATGGAATCGTTTGACAGCTGAGACGTGGAAGACTGCAGTATTGCAGCGGTACATGCGTCCATCCATCTGGACAGTGTAATTCTCTGTATGCTCGTCAAAGGATATGACTTTGAAGGGTCCTCGCCATCGGGGTTGTAGTTTCTTGCTGCGTCCGACATTGGTAATAAACATGTTACCGTTTACCATGAGCATATCTCCTGGTGAGATGGGAACATGTTTGCGCCGTGGTTTCTGGGCAGTAGTGGTGCTTCGGAATCGGGCAGCCTTAACAGCTTGGACGGCATCATTCCGAATTGCTTGGTGGCGGTTTAGATGGTCATCGGAGGCAGGGACTGAGGAGTTCTTGAATAGAGTTGTAGGTAGGAGAGGGTATTGGCGGCCAAAGACTGCCTTATATGGTGACATTCCCAGGGTATCTGAACATCCGGCATTGATATATGCGGCTAGTTCAAATAGGGCTGGTTCCCAGTTGGTTTGTCGTTCATTGATCATGTTCCTAATCCCGGTCTTGACCTCGCGCATTTTTCGTTCTACTTGGCCATTCGTCTCATGGTGTCCTGGGGCAGCCATAATGTCGTTTATTCCGAGAGAGGTTAAGGTTTGCTTGCAGAATCTGGCGGTAAAGCGGGGATCAGCATCACTGACAATAGATAAGGGGAACCCGTGGGGGGTAAATAAGTGTCGTTGTAGGTTATTCCAGGTGTCTTTGGAGGAGTCGGTAACCTTCATTGGTATTAACCAGGTGTATCCAGAGAATCGATCCACAGCTACCAATATGGTGTCATATCCGGCGGACTTGTTGAATGGTCCTGCGAAATCGATGGCATAGGATTCAAATATTTCACATGGTAGTTGGAGGGTCTGAGCTTTCCCTTCAGGAAGTTGTGTTCGCTCCTTATTTGCCTGGCAGAGTTCGCATTGCCTGACAAAATCGCGGAAGTCCTTTCGCATTTCAGGCCAGTAGACATATTCTAAGGCATATTGGAGGTTGCGATCTGCACTATGGTGTCCTTTGTTGTGAATCTCGGATATGACATATTCTCTAATCGTCATTCCGTTGAACATATGGCCTTTTGGTACGTATAGGCAATGTTCTCCATATCGGGTGCTGGTACAGACCATTCCATTGGATATGTTGTAGGGGGCGAGGTCTTCATGCCTGGAGGCATCCATGGCTTTGAAGTAAATCGGGTCATGGCGGTATCCTGCTATCATTTGGCTTCGGAAAGAGGAGGTTAATTCTTCTGTGGTTGATCTAACATCTCGTTCATCCTCGATTAGGGATCCTCTTGTTGGTTCGATAGGGGCTTCCTGTTCCTCAAAGGTTTCGTAGAGTTGACGCCGAGGCTCGGGAATAGTAGGGGGTATGACCGAGACAATGGTTTCATTGTTGTATACTCGTAAGGGTCCACCATATAGTGGTCGTGAATCGATCATGGGAGGAGAGGATGGCGGGGCTGACTGTGGGGGTTGTAAATACGACATTGCATCCATGTAGGCTGCTGCTTGTGCGAGTTCTTCAAGGCCTTGGTATCGTGTTGGAGTAGGATTAAGGACATGAGGGTGTTGGGTTGCCTCATTTCCATCGATCCTTTCTTCTTCTCCTTCTGCGGTATCGAAGCTGGTGTCTTTGGAATCATCAGCAGGCATATAGTACGGTCGCTGGTATCTGTTGCCGAACTTGATCTCAGTTTGGTGAAAAGGGCAGGTGTCGTGATAACAGTGGGACCAGTGTGTTCTGCTTTGTTCAAGTTCGTGAGGAGGTGTGCTGCGGAGCGTGCAATTGTCTTTCCATTCTTCATCAATGTCCTTTCCTCATTCTGTTCCGGCAGCACTGTACATAGTGTAAGAGAAAGGATTGGAGGGAGCGGCAGAGCTGGCGGTAGCCATTGACGGTTCTTGTTCATAGGAGGTGTCGTCAGGGCTGTCCTCGCTTTGTCTTGTGTGGTCGTGAACAAGGGCAGGGTTTGCAAGGTCTTGATTCTCGTATAGGCGGGAGAGAGCATCGGCTAAATAGTTCGTTCTTCCAGGGGTATAGATGATTTTTGCATCGTATTTGCTGATCTCGCCTATCCATCTTGTTCTTCTTCTTCCCGGTATCTTTTCTGTTTTAAGATTAGTGAGCGGTTGGTGGGCGGTAACAATAGTGAAGGTATTGCCCATCAGGATGTAATTGAAAGCGGCGAGAGCATCAATCACAGCAAGGGCTTCCTTGTCTATTGTGCCATAGTTCATCTGTGAGTTAGTGAACTTTCTGCTGTGTAATGCCGCCGGCCTTGCCGTTTCATGGGAGGCCCCTTGCCCAACACATGCTCCAACTCCAAAATCCGATGCATCAGTAATCAACCATATCGGTTCTGGTTTACTATAGTCGATAGGTTGAATAACGTTGGCGTTTTTAATCAAATCCTTGATGTTGGTAAAGGCTTGGTCATGAGTGTGGGTCCAGGCAAATTCTGCGTTGCCGGTAAGGTCTGTGAGCGGCGTTGTCACAGTGGTGTGGTGTGGGAGGAACTGGGAAAACATCAGAATACTCATCCAATAGTCGTAGGGCAGTTGTTTCACAGACTGCAGCTCGGTATTCTCCGCTTGTTGGCTTGCATGAGACTCTGACCTTCTGGTCTGGGAAATCGATAGTTGATTCCCCACACCTAATTATAGCTTTGTGACGATTCAGGAAGGGCATGCCTATTAGGGCATCGTATTTGGCTAAATTTCCAACCAGCATTTCCTGGGGGGGTAGGACTGCAGAACCAAGTCGAATGGTCGCACTACAGGCTTTATGGCTTGTGGATCGTGATCCTTTTACTGCCATATTGACTGGTATGGGTTGGTTAAGGTCTCGGGTAGGGAGTCCAAGGACAGAGACAAAGGCATTACTGATCATATCTCTTCCAATTGCACCAGTGTCGAATAGGACTCGAGCCTTTTTGCCATTTATCAGAATAGTGCCTTCTAGAGCAGTGTGTGTTTTGAATGTAGCTGGAGGTCGAACGCTGTTGCATTCCACATCGATGTACCCAATGTGGATCTCTTCATATTCACTGGATGGAGCGTAATCGCTTTCAATATTGTTGGCCGACGCCTCCTTTTTTATAGCCTTTCCTTTTCCTTTCTTCGTAGGACAGTTCTTTGCCATGTGTCCTGTTTTTCCACATTCAAAGCATTCTCCCTTTTGCCGTCTCGATTCTTTGCAGGATTTTTCCTTCTTGAAAACTCGTGGGGTATCGTCTTCAGCGTTGCTGGAGGCTTTGTGTCGTGGCTGGCTGTTCCTATTAGAGGATGTCTGTGTTTTGTAGGCCTTGGTCTCATGGAGAATGGCGTCCTTTCGTTCTGCTCTAGCAATTATTACTGCAATATCATCGCCGTCTTCCTCGAGTGGTTCTACCTCTCGCCGGAGGGTAGGGTGCATAGTGTCGTAGAATCGTCGCTTCAGGATGTATTTGGAGATACTTCCTCTCTCCATTTGATCCTTATTGATTATTAGGTCCGTGGCCACATCGGTGATTCGCTTGACATGTGTTCCGTTAACTTGCTGGAGCTGGTTGAATTTGTTGTATAGGAGGTCGTTGGTTATAGAGGATTGGAATCGTCCTTTCAAGTAATCAAGAACTGTAGATCCTCTTAATCTTACATTCCCGCCGAAGTCCTTATAGCATTGGTGGTATGTGTCGGTTGCCTTTCCTTCACAGAATGATCCAATGATAAGTCCGGTTGTAGGGTCTTCCACATCTTTTCTTTGTAAGAGTAGGAAGTATGAGAGTTCTGTGGCCCATCGTTCAAAAGCTTCAGGTTTGAGGTCTTTCCCTTCGCCTGTGAATTTTGCTGGGAGGTGAAGTTTAAACTTAGGGGTTTCAAATGCTGCGGGTACCTCTTCTTCTTCAGGTCTTGCCCGAGATTTCCCTCCTCCAGAAGGCCCTCCTCCTGTGCTAGCCATATCTGAATCGCTACTAGATTCGGAGTCGTTTGGGAGTTCAAAGGAAGGCTTCTTTGCTGGAGTAGAAGGGAAGTCACCTGGAGGTTGTGTATCTTCCGTGTTTGCCGGATCGCCGGGCTCTTTAGCAGAGCGCCGGGGTTGTTTCTTTCTAGTAAGGTCTTGCCGTGGGATTTGCTTCCCACTCCTGGTCGTCAAAGACTCTATCTTAGGTTTGAGATGAAGCCGAATATACTGAAATTCTGCTGCTTCTCTCCGCTAGCGTTCTGATGTGGATATCGATAGGTTGATCAGGCCTAAAGGCGGGGACAGGTTCTTAACCACTTGCTGAGGTTAAAAAAATGTAACGTGTTCGCAAGGTGCTAATCACGTTTACGGTAAAAGGTATGATAGTTGGCAGGTGGCCTGCTCTTCCAGAGGGGAGGCGAGAGCTGAAAACTAAAGGAGGCTTCGAGGGCGTACTGAGGAACAAAGAAGTAACCGTTCAACCAAGTATATTGAAATACTGTCTGTCGAAGTCTGCCTTTTCTATCGTAGAAACAGGCGGTCTTTTAAATACACAAATCTGTTCATGTCTAGCATGAACGAAACTAATCAAGGGTATCAATTGATACTCTTTGGTAAAACTCTTTAAGTATTAAAGTGATACTTAAACCAAAACATAAAACAAAACCAAGTATCAAACGATACTTAAAACAAACCAAGTATCAAAGCGATACTGAAAACAAAACATAAAACAAAACCAAGTATCCAGCGATACTTAAAACAAACCAAGTATCAAAGCGATACTTAAAACAAAACCGAAAACAAAACCAAGTATCAAACGATACTTAAAACAAACCAAGTATCAAAGCGATACTTAAAACAAACCAAGTATCAAAGTGATACTTAAAACAAAACATAAAACAAAACCAATAACCAAGTACCCGTACCGGTTACAGGAGAAGGGAAAAACCTCCAACCAGAACCTTTTAATTGATGGGCAACTGAACTCAGACACTACCTTCACTTACAAGGGAAATATGTAGAGAATCCTACATCTAAAGAATACAGTGGATTATTCTGTGAAGGAAAGGCAACCAATGCATACAACCAATGGTATAAGGAATATAACAGAAATGTAAGATTAAGAGGATCCACTATTCTCGATTACTTGAAAAGCTGATTCCAATCCTCTATCACCAATGTCCTCCTGTGTAACGTGTTCGTAAGGTGCTAATCACGTTATCGGTAGTAGATACGATAGTTGGCAGGTGGCCTGCTCTTCCAGAGAGGAGGCGAGAGCTGAGAACTAAAGGAGGCTTCGAGGGTGTACTGAGGAACAAAGAAGCAACCGTTCAACCAAGTATATTGAAATACTGTCAGTCGAAGTCTGCCTTTTCTATCGTAAAAACAGGCGGTCTTTAAATACACAAATCTGTTCATGTCCAGCAAGAACAAAACTAATCAAAGGTATCAATCGATACACTTTGATAAAACTCTTTAAGTATCCAAGCGATCCTTAAAACAAAACATAAAACAAAACCAAGTATCAAACGATACTGAAAACAAACCAAGTATCAAAGCGATACTTAGAACAAAACATAAAACAAACCAAGTATCAAACGATACTTAAAACAAACCAAGTATCAAAGCGATACTTAAAACAAAACATAAAACAAAACCAATAACCGCGTACTCATACAGGTTACATTCCCCAAAACAAAACAACCGTTTAAACAAACAAAAACCTAATAATCATCAAAAGCGGATTCTGAGAAACTCATGGCTTCAGTTTCCACCAAAAACTCTTCGTCATGAGTGTCGCACCAGGGGCAAGAAGAAATCCTAAGAAAACATTTAGACTCAAAGAAACGTAAATCACAGTAATCACGAATACCATATTCGCGCTATATATCAACCCAAGCGTGATCGCAATCAGGACAGTAGTCTATCCAGAGGATTTCGAAGCAGTCTTCAAGTTGGATAATATAGCGGTTCAACAACAGTCCAACAATCTGTTGTCGCAGCCTCACATTGACTTCCACATAGTTTGACATCGATGTGGTATTCAGATGGTGATTGGTAACTAGATAAGGTTGTCGAGAACCTGTTCCATAGCATCATTTTCATCATCGCTACTTTCGAATTCCGATTCAAAGTATGGTGCCCAAAATCCATCTCTAGCTTGGAGGTCCGCATGCCATCGCTCAGTTTCTGGCACTGTAGGTGTCCAGCACATGGTGATATAATTGAGTGTTGGGGGGAGGGATTCGTTTGGCATGTTGTCTTTCCACCAATCGTTTACCATATCCATAGCATATTCTAGTCCTTCTAGTCGTTCTCAGCTATTCTCACACGTTAGATATCCTTTCCATTTGACTAAGAACTGATCTTTTCCATGCCAAAGGCGGTGGTCTCGGATTTCTTCAACTTCCCATTCATCTTTCTTCTCAATGACGATAGGTGCGGGTTGAGAATGGGTTCTTCCAAGGAACTTGGAGTCGTCATTTGGGTGGAATCGTTTGACAGCAGAGGCGTGAAATACTGCAGTATAGTGGCGGTACATGTGTGCATCCATCTGGACAGTGTAGTTCTCTGTATGTTCGTCAAAGGATAAGACCTCGAAGGGTCCTCGCCATCGGGGTTGCAGTTTCTTGCTGCGTTCAACATTGGTAATGAACCTGTTTCCATGTACCATGATCATATCACCTGGCGGAATAGGGACATGTTTGCGTCCTCGCTTCTGAGCAGTAGTGGTGCTTCAGAATCGGGCAGACTTAACAGCTTGGAAAGCGACATTCCGAATTGCTTGATGGCGGTTTAAGTGGTAATCAGAGGCAGGGACAGAGGAGTTCTTGAATAGAGTTGTAGGTAGGAGAGGATATTGGCGGCCAAAGACTACCTTGTATGGTGACATTCCCAAGGTATCTGAAAATCTGGCATTGATATATGCAGCGAGTTCAACACCGGCTGGTTCCCAGTTGGTTTGTCCTTCATTGATCATGTTCCTAATTCCAGTCTTAACTTCGCGGATTTTTCGTTCTGCTTGGCCATTAGTCTCATGGTGTTGAGAGGCAGCCATAATGTGGTTTATTCCGAGAGAGGTCACGGTTTGCTTCCAGAATCTGGCGGTAAAGCGGGGATCAGCATCGCTGACAATAGATAAGGGGTACCCATGGGGGGTAAACAGGTATCGCTGGAGGTTATTCCCGGTGTCTTTGGAGGAATCGCCAAGCTTCATTGGTATGAGCCATGTGTATCCAGAGAATCGATCCACAGCTACCAAGATGGTGTCATATCCAGCGGATTTATTGAATGGTCCTGCGAAATCGATGGCATATGATTCGAATATTTCACATAGTAGTTGGAGGGTCTGTGCTTTTCCTTCAGGTAGTTGTGTTCGCTCCTTGTTTGCCTGGCAGAGTTCACATTGTTGGACGAAATCGCGGAAATCCTTGCGCATCTCAGGCCAATAAACATATTCTGAAGCATATTGAAGGTTGCGATCCGCACTATGGTGTCCTTTGTTGTGGACTTTAGTAATAACATATTCTCTAATAGTCATTCCATTGAACATATGGCCTTTTGGTATGTATAGGCAGTGTTCACCATAACGGGTACTAGGGTAGACCATTCCATTGTATATGTTGTAGGGGGCGAGGTCTCCATGCCTGGAGCTATCCATGGCTTTGAAGTAAATCGGTTCATGGCGGTATCCTGCTATCATTTGTCTTCGGAAGGAGGAGGTTAATTCTTCTGTAGTTGATCTAACATCTCGTTCATCCTCGATTAGGAATCCTCTTGTTGGTTTCAATAGGGGCTTCCTCTTCCTCAAAGGTTTCATAGAGTTGTCGACGGTGCTCGGGAATAGTAGGAGGTATGACCGAGACAAGGTTTTAATTGTTGTATACTCATAAGGGTCTACCATACAGTGGTCGTGAATCAATTATGGGAGGAGAGGATGGCGGGGCTGACTGTGTGGGGTGTAGATCGGATATTGCATCCATGTAGGCTGCTGCTTGTTCGAGTTCTTCAAGACCTTGGTATGCTGTTCGAACAGGATTAAGGGTATGAGAAGGTTGGGTCAATTCATCTTCATCGAGCATCTCTTCTGCTCCTTCGGCGGTGTCGAAGCTGGTGTCTTTGGAATCGTCAGCAGGCATATAGTACGGTCGCTGGTATCTGTTGCCGAACTTCATCTCAGTCTGGTGAAAAGGGCAGGTGTCGTTATCACAGTGGGACCAGTGGAGTCTGCTTTGTTCAAACTCTTGAGGAGGGGTGCTGCGGAGCGTGCAATTGTCTTGCCATTCTTCCTCAACGTTCTTTCCTCGTTCCGTTCCGGCAGCGCTGTACGTGGTGTAAGAGAAAGGATTGGAGGGAGTGGCAGAGCTGGCAGTAGCCATCGATGGTTCTTGTTCATAGGAGGTGTCGTCAGGGCTGTCTTCGCTTTGTCTTGTGTGATCATAAATAAGAGGAGGATCTGCGAGATCTTGATTCTCATAGAGGCGGGAGAGAGCATCAGCTAAATAGTTGGTTCTTCCAGGGGTGTAGATCATTTTTGCATCGTATTTGCTGATTTCGCCTATCCATCTTGTTCTTCTCCTTCCAGGTATTCTTTCTGTTTTAAGATTAGTGAGAAGTTGGTGGTCAGTAACAATAGTGAAGGTATTGCCCATCAGGATGTGGTTGAAAGCAGCAAGGACATCAATCACAGTAAGGGCTTCTTTGTCTGTTGTTCCATAGTTCATCTGTGAATTAGTGAACTTTCTGCTGTATAATCCGGCCGGTCTTGCCGTTTCATGGGAGGCTCCTGGTCCAACCCATGCTCCAACTCCAACATCCGATGCATCAGTAATCAGCCATATTGGTTCTGGTTTGCTGTAGTCAATAGGTTGTATAACGTTGGAATTTTTTATCAATTCCTTGATGTTGGTAAAGGCTTGGTCATGAGTGTGGGTCCAGACAAATTCTGCATTGCCGGTAAGGACTGTGAGCGGCGCTGTCACAGTGGCATGGTATGGTAGGAACAGGGCAATATAGTTGACTAGTGTTAGGAATCGCATGAGTTCCTTTTGATTCTGGGGTGTCGACCATTCCGTTAAACAGGCTATTTTTCCAGGGGCTGCATGTATTCCTTGATCATTTATAACATGTCCTAGTATATCGAGTTTATCGGCAAACAGGATTGATTTGTTTCTGCTAGCGTAGAATTTAGCTTCCCTTAGCTTGGTACAAACCAAACCTGTATGGTAGGCGTGTTCTATTTTGGTGTTCGAGAAGATGAGAATATCATCAATGTAGACCCAAATAAAATGGTGGAGGTATTCGCTTAGGAGGTTTTCCATAATTCGCATAAAGGTAGCGGGCGCATTCATATCACCTTGTGGCATAACTTGGCTGATGAAACTTCCGAAGGGTGTTTTGAAACTGTTGTAGCGTTCGCTTTCTGGATCTAACCTTGTTTGGAAGTAGGCATCGCTTAGGTCAATCTTACTTCAGAATCTAGCCCGTCCAACTGCATTTAGAATCTGGGTTTGGTTTGGGATAGCGGAGCTGTCCATGGCTGTGTTTTCGTTCCGTAGTTTAAGGTCAACCAAGGGGCGGATTCTTTTGCCATCTGCTTTGGGTTGAACAAACATAGGAGTGGCACCTAGGGCTTGTACCCGGTAGATGACTCCTCTTCTTTGTTGTTAGTTTATCCAATCACAAAGTGGGCTTTTGTATGCGTCAGGAATAGAATAGGAGGGTTGGTTTTTGAGATTAGAGGGGTCTCGGAGGTGAAAGTGGTGGTTCACTTCTCTCATAGGCGGTAGTTCTTCGTGTATTTGGTCAGGAAAAATATCCGAGTATTCATCCAATAGTTGTTGGGCAGTTGCTTCGCAGACTGCGGCTCGGTACTCTCCGCTTGTTGGCTTGCATGAGACTCTGACCTTCTGATCTGGGAAATCGATGGTTGATTCCCCACACCTGAGTATAGTTTTGTGGCGATTCAGGAATTGCATACCTATTAGGGCATCGTATTGTGCTAAATTTCCAACAGGCATTTCCTGGGGGGGTAGGACTGCAGAACCAAGTCGAATAGTCGTACTACAGGTTTTATGGCTTGTGGATCGTGATCCCTTTACTCCCATATTGACTGGTATGGGTTGGTTAAGGTCTCGAGTTGGGAATCCATGGACAGAGACAAAGGCATTACTGATCATATCTCTTCCGATTGCGCCAGTGTCAAATAGGACTCAAGCCTTTTTACCATTGATCAGAATAGTACCTTCCAGAGCGTTGTGTGCTTTGAATGTAGCCGGAGGTCAAACACTGTTGCATTCCACATTGATATATCCGATATGGATTTCTTCATATTCGCTGGATTGGGTATTATTGCTTGCAACATTGTTGGCCAATGCCTCTTGCTTAATTGCATTTTCCTTTCCCTTTATTTGTAGGACAGTTCTTTGCCATGTGTCCTGTTTTTCCACATTCAAATCACTCTCCTTTCTGCCGTCTTGATTCTTTGGAGTATTTTGTTTTCCTTTTGAAAACCCGTGGGGTATCTTCTTCAGAGTTGCTGTAGGCTTTGTGCCGTGGCTGGCTATTCCTACTAGAGGATGTCTGTGTTTTGTAGGCCTTGGTTTCATGAAGAATGGCGTCCTTTCATTCTGCTCTTGCAATTATTAGTGCAATATCATCGCCGTCTTCCTCGAGTGGTTCGACTTCCCTCCGGAGGGTAGGGTACATAGTGTCGTAGAATCCTATCTTCAGGATGTATTTGGAGATACTTCCTCTCTCCATTCGGTCTTATACATCATCAGGTCCGTAGCCACATCAGTGATTCGCTTAACATGCGTTCCGTTAACCTGCTGGAGCTGGTTCAATTTGTTGTATAGGAGGTTGTTGGTTATAGAGGATTGGAATCATCCTTTCAGGTAATCGAGAACTGTAGTTCCTCTTAATCTTACATTTCCGCCGAAATCCTTATAGCATTGGTGGTATGCGTCGATTGCCTTTCCTTCGCAAAATGATGCAATGATAATTCTGGTTGTAGGGTCTTCCACATCCTTTCCTTGTAAGAGAAGGAAGTATGAGAGTTCCGTCGCCCATCAGTCAAAACCTTCCGGTTTGAGGTCTTTTCCTTCTCGTGTGAATTTCGCTGGGAGGTGGAGTTTAAACTTCGGGGGTTCAAATGCTGCGGGAACCTCCTGTTCTTCAGCCTAGCCCCTGATTTTCCTCCTCCAGAAGGCCCTCCTCCTGTGCTAGCCATATCTGATTCGCTGCTGGATTCGGAGTCGATTGGATGTGCAAAGGGAGGTTTCTTTGCTGGAGTAGAAGGGAATTCTCCTGGAGGTGGTGTATCTTCCGTGTTTGCAGGATCGCCCGGCTCTTCAGCAGAGCGCTGAGGTTGCTTATTTCTTATAAGGTATTGCGGTGGGATTTGCTTCCCACTCCTGATCCTCAAAGACTCTGTCTTTTGTTTGAGATGAAGCCGAATGTGCTGTGATTGTGCCGCTTCTCTCCACTAGCGCTCTGGTGGATATCGATAGGTTGATCAGGCCTAATTCCGGGGACAGGTTCTTAACCACTTGCTGAGGTTAAAAACATGTAATGTGTTGGCAAGGTGCTAATCACGTTATCGGTAGTAGATACGATAGTTGGCAGGTGGCCTGCTCTTCCTGAGAGGAGGCGAGAGCTGAGAACTAAAGGAGGCTTCGAGGGTGTACTGAGGAACAAAGAAGTAACCGTTCAACCAAGTATTTTGAAATACTGTCTGTCGAAGTCTGCCTTTTCTATCGTAGAAACAGGGGGTCTTGAAATACACAAATCTGTTCATGTCCAGCATGAACGAAACTAATCAAAGGTATCAATCGATACACTTTGATAAAACTCTTTAAGTATCAAAGCGATACTGAAAACAAAACATAAAACAAAACCAAGTATCAAATGAGACTTAAAACAAACCAAGTATTCAAGTGATACTTAAAGCAAAACATAAAACAAAACCAATAACTGAGTACCTGTACCGGTTACATCCTGTACAACAAATTCAACCAGCTCCAGCAAGTCCATGGAACGCATCTCAAAAGAAGCACAGATGTAGCCACAGATCTGCTGATATATAAGTTGCAAAAAAAGAATGGAAACATCTCCAGCTACATCCTCAAGCGACGATTCTATTATGCCATGCAGGCTACCCACCAATGAAAGGTAGAGCCAATCGCGGAAGATGACGATGATATGTGTCACGAACGTGGCTTAGCGAGGAAAGGCTTTTCACGTGACACATGGTTATGAGTCACAGGTATGTTATTGCTTCACGCATATAACCTATTCGGGTTATATGATTAGTTATGTGAGGGATTTGTGATGCTTTCGCACATGGCTCAAGTATCAGTCATGGGACATGCGCCTGACAAGTATGCATTACGAGTGTGCCTTACAGGCAAGCCTTGCGCATATGATTTATGTTTCGCACATGACCTCATTATGATGTCATGGGCTTCGTGCATATGACTCAGTCGAGTCATATGACTTGTTTATTGCGTTATGATTGGTTTATGAGTTTCACACATGACCTTGCTATAAGGTCATGGGTTTTGAGCATGTGATCACTTTGATCACATGACTAGTTTGTTTTGATTTGGTTTTACACATGTGACCACTTTAGATCACATGATTAAAGCCGGGAAGAACACTATATAAGGAGGCCAATGCGGCTGAGGAAGATAGGTTCTTCACGCTTTGTTCTAAGTACTTTTCCTATATATTACTTTAACGAATATATAACACCTTTATGATCTTTATCTTTATTGCAACATTATCATTACGCCAAGAAGCACTGGTTACACGGACGAGTTAGAGAAAGCATACGATAGGTATTTCCGATAGAAGACAAAGGTCTTGTACTATCGGTAACATAGGCAGAGGCCTAGAGCTATCGTAAGACAAGGAAGGAAAGGGAAAGAAAAGATAAGTATCGTTCCCCGTCGCCAAGAACTAACTATCTGAAAGGGGATCGTTACAATATGCCAGAAATAATAGCAAGGGTAGAACAAAAACATGCCATTTTCCATGAAACCAAGGCATACAAGACACAGACATCCTCTAGTAGTAATAGGTAACCATGACACAAGCCATCTAACACTCATAATATAATACCCCATGGGCTTTCAAAAAGAAATCAAAATCCTCCAAGGAATCGAGATAACAGGAAGGAGAATGTTTTCAGAGCCGAAAAACTGAACACTTTCTAAAGAACTTCCCTACAAAGAAAGGAAAAACAAAGGTGATTAAGCAGGAGGCATCGGCCAATAACATGGATAGCGATAGTAATGATGCCCAATTCAATGAATATGAGGAAATCCATATCGGTTACATCGATGCGCAATGCCATAGTGTCCAACTACCCACCGCCCTCCTGACACACACTGCCCTAGATGGTACTATTCAGATTAATGGCAAGTAGGCTCGAATCCTATTTGACACTGGTGCAATTGGGAGAGACATGATTGTTAACTTCTTTGTCTCTATCTATGGACTTCTGACCTGTGGTCTGGACGAGACTATAACAGTCAATATGGCAGTAAAATGATCATGATCCAAAGCCATATGACCTGTAGCGCAACTATCTAACTTGGCTTCCTCTACGCTACACCCTCAGGAGATTGAAGTTGGAAATATAGACAAATATGAATCCTTGATAAGGATGCCATTCCTGAACTGCCGCAAAGCTATAATCAGATGTGGAGAATCAACCATCCATTTCCCAAATCTGAAGGTCAGAGTCTCATGCAAACCAACAAGGGGAGAGTACTGAGCCACAGTGTGTGAAGCAACTGCCCAACCCCTATTGGTGGGTAGTACTCTGATGTTTTCTCTGATCAGATCCTGGAAGAACTACCGCAGATGAGTGAAGTAAACCACTACATCCACCTTCAAGACTCCTCTTATTTTAAGAACCAACCAAGTGACGCATTCTCTGATGCATATAAAAACCTACTATGGGACTGGATAAACCAACAACAAAGAAGAGGTGTAATCTACCAAGTGGAGGCACCTGGTACTGTACCTATGTTTGTCCAACCAAAAGCAGAGAGCAAAAGAATCCGCCCTCTGGTTTATCTCAAACAATGCAATACAAACACCATTATGGACAGTTCCTCTATTCCAACCCAAACTCATATCTTGAATGCAGTAAGATGTGCTAGATTTCCAAGCAAGATTAACCTAAGTGATGCCTACTTCCAGAAAAGGTTAGATCGAGAATGCGAATGCTATAATAGTTTCAAAACACTCGTTGGAAGATTTATTAGCCGAGCTATGGTACAAGGTAATATGAATGCGCCTGCTACGTTCATGCAAATTATGGAAAACCTTCTAAGTAAATATCTCCACCGTTTTGTCTTGGTTTACATCAACAATATCCTCATCTTCACAAACTCCGAAGTCGAATATTCAGACTATATAGCTTTGGTTTGTCCCAGACTATGGGAAGCTAAGTTGTACACTAGCAGAAACATAGGAATCCTGTTTGCCGACAAAGTCCATATCCTGGGACATGGATAGATAATGAAAGTTGGCATCACACCAGTCCACGTTGAAATGACAC
>NW_003299102.1:375056-379915 GCF_000151645.1 Tuber melanosporum
TTCACTAGACTGAAATTAAATTTGATAACAGATACAAATGAGCATACTATACCTCTGCCGAAGATTGCAAAGACTCCTCCTTTAATACTGCAGAAGAAGAAGAACAACAACAACAACAGATGATAGACGATACAAATGATGGATTGATTCAACCTCTCCTTACTCTTAATCCTACTCCATGACAAAATCAAAGTCTTGAACAACTCGAAGAAGCAGCATCCTACATAGGCTAAATATCCTATTTGCACTACCCACAGTCAGTACGGCCATCCTCACCCACCATAATCAATTTACTGCCGCTATATGGTTGACCCTGTTGATAATTGAGTGTGTTGTCGTGTTCTTTCTCTTATCTTACTCCTGTGGTCATAGTTACAACATTACACCTTATACTTTTGGATTATAATTTCTTATTATCGATTTTACATGTATACCTCCTGTTTACATGTCTTTGGATAACAATGAGGTAGATAGTTGTCATTGAGTCTGAGTTTGGATAGTGTCCTGATTTCTCTCTCTTTGTGCCTCATATCCTAGAGATAACTACTTTTCTTTCCATGTATTTAATGAGCCGAGTCTCCCACATTGTCGAGTAAGGAACAGGGCAACTATCCTCTTTAAGGATTCCTTTATCTATCTTAACAGATCGCATATTCTCAGACGACTTTGCCTTAAACCATATTTCGTTCTTTGAGTCACACAACTCTAGCTGCAATTCCATATCGATCAGGTTATGAGCTCAGGAGCTCACAGCTCTAATAGAATAAAATAGGACATATGAGCAATAGTCCCTATGCTCAACTGCCTTCCTTACCTAGTGGGACTCCTGTAGTACATCCCAGAATGACTGCCTTTATATCCTCGACCTTCTGATCCCAGATTCGGGAGGACTAGCCAGTTACCATCAAACCTGACAACATCAAGCAATTCACTGGCCAGGACAACCATATCATGTGGGAATCAACGATGACATTGGTTTGGAAAGGCATGAAAACGTACGAGATTGTCATAGAGGATCAAAAACCTTCTGATGATGCCGATGAAGATGAAGTCACAGGATATGTCGGGCTTTGCCATTAGGCATCAGCACTCTACATACAGGTTGTCACTACCGAGATTCTGGAACAGCCTGTCGAGTACGATCACTCACATTGGATGTGGACATATGTTCGGACTGAGTATTACCGCGATACAGCTTTCGTACTCATATCTCAGATAACCAATCTCACCTCACTTTCTACTATATACGATCCCAGTCAGCCCATGTCAACATTCATTGCACTTTTTGAGACCGAGTGGCTGCGACTTGGTAAACTGGTTAAAGTATCAAAAGACTCCTATTGCCAGACCTTTGCTAAGTTCTTAGCTGAGGATAAAGTAAAATGTGACTTTCTCCTAGGCTTCCTTGTAGGCCACTAAAAGAGTGTCGTCAACAATCTTACCACGAAAGATGATTTCACATTCGTGGAGGTAAAACAAAGGCTCCTTGACCTCGAGAGCGACCAACCATGGATGAGACCGGACCAGGCACTCCTAACCATGGCCTGCCAGAGGCCTAAACATGGGCCCCGCCCTCCGCCAGCATGGGACTCAAATGAGAAGTTAAAAGAATGTAACTGGTACAACAAGAACCATCCCAGGCGTTTGCATGGTCATACTTGGAACAAGTGATTTAAGTTGAAAGCACACAACAAAAGGAAAGTGGACGTGTGTGCAGTGGGAGAAGAAGCGCATACTGTGTCCGAAGCTGATAAAAAGGTCAGCAAATACTCTTTTACTTTGATACATGGGCAATCTCTCAAATGTCCCCTGACGCAGCCCGCTTCAAATGCATTTCACTTTATTCAGGACTTGTGAAGTCAAGCTCCACAGATAAGATGCAGGTTCTAGGAAAAGAAAATGTGGTAATTCACTGCATTTTGAAGAATGGAAGTGTGTCTTCATTTCGTTTGAATGATGTTCTTTATGTACCGCAGCATGAGAGAACGCTGGTCTCATGGCCGAAGCTGCAAAATAAAGGTTATAAAATCGTTGGCGAGAGTTCTGTGATATTGGTTACCAATGGTGGCAAGACCATTTTAGAGCCAATCTTAGATGGATTACTTCCTCTGATTCGTGAAGTCCAGGAGTCAGACTTGTTGACTTTCCAGTTCTGGCATGATACATTGGGGCACTTAGCTCCATCTACGATTAGCCAATCGCATTGTGGTTTTGAAGACTGTACCTTTATTCCTCCATGTCCACAAGGTTTCCATTGTACAGTATTTACAATTTCCAAGTGAACTCATGAGATACCAAAATCAATCAAGTCACGAGCAATGCACAAAATGGAACTCATTTACTTGGACCTGTCTTGACCCTTTCCTGTTGCATCGTATGGAAACTCTTTGTATTATATCTCATTCAACTGTGATACCACCCGCTATTCCGGAGTTCGGCTGCTGAGAAACAAGTCCGAAGCACCACAGATAATTAGTGACTTTGTAGCGGAGATTGAGAATCAGGAAGAAAGCACTGTACGCAGATTTCGTACTGACAATGGTGGGGAATATCTCAATGCACAACTTACATGATTCTTTGCCTGCAGAGGTATTATCTATGAGTTAACGCTGCCCTACTCACTGGAATTCAATGGGGTAGCTGAGAGACTGAACCGGACCATTGGAGAAGGAATCTGAGGGATGGTCTATCAGTTAGAAGATCCAAAACTATGGGCAGAAGCTGTGGCGACCTTTATTTATATTATCAATTGCCAGTCACAAAGTAGATTGGGAAAGAAAACCTCCTACGAAGCCTTCTATGATAAGAGGCCATCAATACACTACCTACAGCCATTTGGTCATGAATGTTACGTTCACATTCCCAAGGCACAGCGTAGAACTGGATCCAAACTACTCGCCAGCGCTGTGCCTGGACTATTTGTTGTGTATACAGATGTGACCCGGCAGTATCGGATATTTTTACCAGAGAGAAAATGTACTTTGGTTTCAGCAGATGAATTCTTCACACCACTGACCAAATCAGAAGTAGTAGAAACAAAGACACCAAAGACTCGCCAGCGTAGTGCCCTTTGCAATGAAACCACCATACACCAACCTAGCACATCCTCTACACTAACTGTTAGCTTAGAGTATACAGCTAATAAAAATGGTTTTCCCACTGACCCTATGTGGCTATCTTGGATGGTTCGTCACCCTGATATTGCCAATCAGTGGTACGACTGGGGCTATTCCAAGGTGGGAGAACCCTTCAGGAATGAACATGCCCGCAGAAAACGGGATGGCTTTCTTGGATTGCCTTACTGGCTGTCGGATAACAGTTCCATATCCACAATACCAGAGGTATCAATCACACTGTCAGGATCAACAGCAACTAAACTATCTGCTGATATCTCTAACCCAGTCTCAACATTAGAGAATCCTTCTGAGTCACCACTTCCTCCTAGGAATATTGGTCTCATGGACATCTCGATGCATGATGCATCCAGAACCTCCTTGCATGTACCTCATTCACCCAGTTCAGGTAGCTCTCAGCAAACAGTAGATCAAGTAATATCCGAGCTACAACAGCCAGACCATCCGATTAACATTGTACGACCCGAAGATATCGTAGATATTACTGCTGATAGTTGTCATGCTTGGAGCAGCCTACCAGCTATCGAGTCAGATGCTGACGATGAAGTTCTTGCGACCCTAGAAGGTTAATTGCCTACCAGTGTCCTTGACATTGGTGAACCTGAGACCTATTCTGAGGCTCAGCGATTGGATAACTGGAGGAATTGGAAAAAATCTATAGATCAGGAGCTTGACTCCTTAGAAGAAAACAAAGTATGGGACATAGTAGAAAAACCTCCCAAATGGCGGATTGTTGACAGACACTGGATTTTGACAGTTAAAAAAAAAGTGCCCAAGGAAAGCTTGAACGATTCAAGGTGAGATATGTCGTAAAAGAGTTCTCACAGATTCAAGGACTTGATTATGAGAAAATCTTTGCCCCGGTTGCTCGATTCCATTCTCTAAGGCTCTTACTCGTTATTGCCGCCTCAGAAATGAAGACCCAGACAGTTAGATATAAGAACCGCATTTCTTTACGGTGTTCTCAAGGATGAAGTATACCTACAGCTCCCGGGAGGACAATGGATAGAGGGCAAGGTTGTACAATTAAATCGCTCCATCTTTGACCTCAAAAAATCACCTAGGCAATGGTATCAGCACCTGGTAATGTTCCTGCACGCGTATGGATTCAGCTGCACAGTATTTAATCCATGCATACTAGTCAATCGATATGGAAACTCCTTTGCCTCAATATTCATCTATGATATAACCATGTTTGGTGCAGATGATCATCAGACAGAAGCTACGATTACTCTGCTTAAGTCTGAATTTAAGGTAAAAGATATGGGAGTACTCAATTGGCTTTTGGGAATGCAGATTGCATACCAGGAAGCGAGTATCACTATATTCCAACAAGCCTTTATCGACAAGAGACTTAAACGTTTTGCCATGGCAAACTGTAATCCTGTCTTAACACCCGTCGCTTTGACTCAAAGCTTGACTAAAGCTTCTTTAAATGATTCCAAAATCACGGCAACAATATAGCGGCAAAGGATTAGATCACTGATGTATCAAGTCGCTAGTACTCGACGTGACTTGGCGTATACAGTCACATAACTTTCACAGTTCAATACAGATCCTCTTGAATCTCACTTCCATGCTGCTAAACGAGTACTTAGGTACTTACAGAAAACAAAAGACCTAGGACTACATTACGAACTTGGTTCTTGCCTATCCCTTAGCGGGTATCCAAATGCTTCCTCGACCGACACCGCGTAATGAGGCACGTCGTATACCAGGTCAGTA
>NW_003299102.1:380065-410350 GCF_000151645.1 Tuber melanosporum
TGCATAGACACTAGACCTAGCTTCTCTGGTTATATATTTAGGCTAGGAAATGCTACATTTTCTGGGCGATGCCGGAAACAGAAGTCAGTAGTACACTCTATCTATGAGGCAGAATATATGCATTGGTATTCGCCACAAAGCAATACATCTGGACATGCAGTGCACTGAAAGAGCATTCGAGGAATGAAATCCCAGCGGCACTTTTTGCAGAGAGTTGTGCCGCGATAGATCTTGCAAGCAGCCCCAGGTTGAATGACACATCAAAGCGTATCGATATCACCGACCATTTCACTCGTAAACGCTTGGAAGATGGCTCGCTTTCATTACTACACGTTCCATCTGCAGAAAACCTAGCAGATATTTGTACTAAAGGTCTAGCATACCTACAGCATGAGCACTTCTGTTTCCAGATCTTTGGAACAAAAGTGAGAAGAAGTGTTGATAATGAAGTGTGTTGTCGTGCTCTTTCCATTATCTTACTCCTGTGGTCATAGTTACAACATGACACCTTTTATTCTTGGATTATACTTTCTTATTATCTATTTTACACGTATACCTCCTGTTTACTTGTCATTGAGTCTGAGTTTAGATATGGGTCCTGTTTTCTCTTTCTTTATACCACGTATCCTAGAGATAACTACTTTTACTTTCATGTATTTAATGAGCTGAGTCTCCCACATTATCGAGTAAGCAACAGGGCAACTATCGTCTTTAAGGATTGCTTTATCTATCTTAACAGATAGCATATTCTCAGACTACTTTGTCTTAAACCATATTTCGTTCGAGGAGTCTCACAACTCCAGCTGCACTTCCATATCAATTAGACTCTTAGGAGTATACAATAATGAAACTATTGTTTCTGTCATACATTTCCTGATTCTTGAGCATCGCTGACAGCTTTATGAAACCTTTGAAGAAGAGGATGACCCTATTGAACTGATAAGAGGATCTCTCATTGAGAATGAACTAGATATTAGATTTACTATAAAGAAATTAACCTCCTTTTTCCGAAGCCAGATGATCGCAAGATACAGCCATGACCCAATGTATTTCAAAGCTCTTAATTGCTTCAGACATGATGATCTCGTCCCTTACAACCTATCCTATCGAATTGTCTATACCAGCACCCCTTATAGTGAACATGTTCTATACATTCTGAAGCTACATATATTCAATGGAATAACTATCAGGGAATATGTCATTACTAAAGTCTACAACAAATGACCTTATAGTGTGGACCGCAACTTCTAATATACCTCAGAAGAAGTTTGGTAGCCCAAAATCTGAAATGATTTCCACCATGTCCTCAAACAATGTCAAGTGTACCTGGCAAATAAGGAATGAACACAACTGCCGGAAGGGAAAGTGCAGACCCTTCAGTTACCTTGCGGAAAATTCGAATCCTGTGCTATCGACTTTACAAGACCATTCAACAAGTCCACCGGATATGATACTATCTTGGTAGCGGTAGATTGGCTTTCTAGATACACATGGCTCATACCGATGAAGATCAACTGACTCTTCAATAAAACACCTGGAATAACCTCCAGCAATACCTATTTACTCCCCACGGATACCCATTTTCTATTTTCAGTGATACAGATCCCCATTTCACTACCAGATTCTGGAAACAAATCTTGACCTCCCTTGGAATCAACCATATTATGACCACTTCTGGACATTATGAGACCAATGGCCAAGCAGAATAAAAGATCAGCGAAGTCAAGACTGGAATTAAGAACATGATCAAGGAACGACAGACCAACTGAGAACCAGCCATTACTGAGCTCACTGCATATATTAACACCAGGTGTTCAGACACCTTGGGTATGTCTACATACAAGGCCATCTTCGGCTGCCAATATCCTCTCCAACCTACAATCCTATGCAAGAATTGCTCAATTGACACCTCGAATGACCACTTAAATCGCCATCAAGATCTCGGGATTGATGCCTTGCAAGCTGCTAAAGCTGCCTGGTTCCGGAGTACCACTACTGCTCAAAGGTGATGGCTGAAGTATGTTCCTACTCCACTTCATGATATGCTTATCATGTATGGAAACATGTTTATTACCAATGTTGGATGCAGCAAGAAAATACAACAGCGATGGTGAGGATCATTCAAGGTCTTATCCTTTGACGAGCATTCAGAAAGCTACGCTGTTTAAATGGATAGATGCATGTACCGCCACAATACTGCCGTTTTCCACACCTCTGCTGTCAAGCGATTTGATACAAATGGTGATAGCAAGTTCCCTGGAAGAATCTACTCTTGACCTGTCCCGATTATCTTGGATAAGAAGGTTGAATGAGAAGTTGAAGAAATCTGAGACCACTGCCATTAGCATGGGAATCATCAATCTCTGGTGAAAAAGAGGCGATATCGAATGAGAGAAAATAGCTGGGAAACTCAAGAATGACTAGAGCACAGTATGGATATGCTGAAGAAATGGTCGAAAGACAACACGCTAAACGAATCCCTTCCTCCAACGATAAATTACATCACCATATACTGGACACCAACCATGCCAGAAACCGAGCAATGGCAAATAGAACTTGAAGCTAGAGATAGGCTTTGGGCACCATACTTTGAGTCAGAATTCAAAAGTAGCAATGAGGAAAATCAGGCTATCAAGCTGGCTCTCCACAATCTTATCTAATCACCATCCTCCATCTAAATACCATAATGATGTCAAACTATGTAGAACTTAATGTCAGGCTATGACAACAAATTGTTGGACTATTGTTGAACTGCGATGTTATCCAACTTGAAAACTCCTTCAGTATTCTTTGTGTAGACCACAGTCCTGATTGCAATAACGCTTGGCTAGATATACATGAAGACCCTCGGATAAGTGACTACTGCGTTCTGCATTTCTTTGAGTCTCAGTGTTTTCTTATGATTTTGTCTTGTTTCTGGTGTGACACTTATGATGAAGAACTTATAGTGGAAACTGAAGCTTTTAGTTTCTCAGATTCCACTTTTGATGATTATGAGGTTTTGTTTGTTTAAACAGTTGTTTTGTTTTGAGAAATGTAACTAGTATAGGTACTGGGTTATTAGTTTTGTTTCATGTTTTGTTTTAAGTATCACTTTAATACTTGGTTTGTTTTAAGTCTCCTTTGATACTTAGTTTGTTTTATCGTTTGTTTTAAGTATTGCTTTGATACTTGGTTTGTTTCAAGTATCATTTGATACTTAGTTTGTTTTATGTTTTGTTTCAAATATTGTTTTGATACTTAATTTGTGTTACTAAAGAGTATCACTGCATGTCTTTGATTAGTTGTGTTCACACTAGATATGACCATATTTGTATATTTAAAGACCGCCTGATTCCGTGATGGAGATGGCAGACTTCAACAGATAATAGTTCGATATAGTTGATTGAACTGTTCCTTATTCGTTTCTATTTACACTTTCGAAATCTCCTTTAGCTCTCAGCTCTTGCTTCCTCGCTGGTTGAGCCGGCCACGTACCAACTATCATACCTCTTACCCATAGTGCGATTAGCATTTGCCAACATGTTATAGTCCTAATGGATAGCAACTGGCTATATGTAAAATGTACTTCATTATATATGAGTTCTCCCCTTCCCTGGCTATCAAACACCTAACGAGATCAGGATTTAATTGAGTACACCTGGGCCTTAACAATATTAACCTTTATCATTTTGTTTCATCAAACTCTACTTTTAAGACATTTGAATTTATTACATTAGTTCACATTCCTAAAAGAGTTTATCTCTGTATCATTGCAACTTTACAATCTCTCTTCCCAGATGTAGTTCCCCTTATATTCACAATATAATAAATATTTTCTTCTATTATATTTTCCAAACATATTGCATTAAAATACAACTTCCATAATACTATATAATAAGAAAATTGAATAACAAACCACAAATTGAGTATTAAGTAGATAGAGAGATAATTAAGACTTAATGTATTACCGTTGGGTTATTATTCTGCTTATTGTAGACAATCTTAATACATTTTATCATAATATATATTGATAAAGCTAAATATAAGTTTGATTTAATTAATACTAGGACACTGACTTACTAGATTTATATACTTTTTCAATACTCTGCAATAGCTTCTATTGTCTTAAATTTAAGTAATAATACAAAATTCTAAAGCAGATTAAGAGCCTTTCTTGATTTTATTTCAAATTGACTTGAATAATATTTATATTAAAGTATTAATTTTAAGTTTAAATTTGATTAACTGCACTTCTTATTCAAGGCTAAAAGTAGTACTTAATAGTTTCCCACTGCCATTGAGACAATTGAATAAAATGTCATGACATTGGAACATTATGTTCTAAGAATATCAAGGGTTTAATATAATGACTTTAAATATTACTTAGAAGTAATCTTTACAGATTAATGTTGAAACAGTTTTCTTATACCATAGAATACCTATTTAGTTTCACTGAGAGCTTATAAAAGTGTTCTAATATACCTTTATCTGTTTACAGAACTCGTAGTATATGGGATCCAATTTATAACCACCTATCTTAAAATCTGTATCTTGAAAAAGATTTTTCTGTTAGTGAAATGAGAGCTAGATATTCTGATCCTCTATATTTCAAACTACTCACTAACAGATCCTCTCAGCAGTATGACTATTATTTATGTAAATAATAGAATATTGATTGAGTTCCCTCGTGGTTGCCAAGGTGAGCCGGTTCCCTGCCGTGAGCCGCATCCCCGTAAATCACGTTGTCATTCTTCTTCCCCTTCCCAAACCCCCCAGCCACGAGATGGCAGATTATGACTGGCGGACCAGTTGTGGAGGCATCTTGATAATTCCTGTGATGATAGAATCTTCATTTCATTTGGTTGCGATTCATTAAACGGTGTTTTCTTATCAGGAATAAAGAGAAAACATGCACCTTTGTAAGCTCTGAAAGAGAAACGTGTTCATCGAATATATCTGTTCCAAATTCGCAACCTAGCACAAGCATTCTTTCCTCCGTTTTATTTCTGATTGAAAGATGTTCTGAAAACGTATAGATATAATGATCTATCAAGTGATCACAAGCGGCCAGTCCGGCCGGTCCAACCATGATTTCAAGGAGCCTAGGTTATTCCCGCTCGGATTATCTCCCCCCGCCAAAGCCTGCCGGTGCCCATGCGGCCGCCAGGTGGAGGGGATTGGAATGGGAGTCTTCTGCCGTCAGGTACCTGCGAAAGGCCATCAGATGCCCAGGTAAAGCCGACGGATGCCCAGATAATCCGAAGATATCTACCCACAGTCCGGAAGTTCTCAACCTTCAATTGTTTGAGATATGATGATAGGAGAAGCATTCATTTGGAGGTATAGATCTCAATTAAGACAAATATTTATCGTCCACCGGTCAACCACCTCGGTACCTAAATGTGATGTCTTACGTGAAGACCTTCTATACAATTCTTCACTCCACTCTCAAGTCCGCCCCCGGTGAATCTGTGTTAACCACGTGATTCCATAAACAGTTAGACCTCATGAACAATAATATATTGTCTTGTAACGATACACACGTGATTTCTTGAAACATCTGCCTGCAGATGACCAGGACGAAAGCCAATTAGAAGAGAACGCAGCGCGATTGAAGTGCCCAGGAACCCTGAAGAACGAACAAGAGTGATGACTAGGGGCCAGTATGACATATGGTCACGGTGTCGCACTGGCTAGTTTACACACAGAAAAAAGAAGAGATTTCCCGGATCGGGTAGCTTCATGGCCGTTACAGTGGCAAGGCTTTATGATGGTATTGTGAACACTCACGGTTCTATGGCGTTCAAGATTTTGCAGGGTCCCAGGGTGGATGTTGTGAAGGCGACGGTGTTAGAAGACTAGGTTTTACTGGAGAGTCGAGAGAATAGCAGAACGGCGAACTGGGGTAACATTTCGTTTGCTGCTGTAGAGCAAAACTGGGCGACTGTACCGCCACCTGTTAATCGCACTCTCCGAACATTATGGGTCCGGTGGGGCGGGTACCGAGCCATGAGGACCCTCTCTGGTGCAGTGTTGACAAGCCCCCCAGTGGGTCGGCCGGGGCTCTTCATTGGGTTTACTGTGTTGGCTACATTGAGGCAAGGAAAGAATCCTATTAGTTGCAGTGGCTCCTGGCAGCCCGGCAGGGATATCAGTAGCTATCCCGGCTAATAGGTTGATCTCCGTGCCGTAATTTAGGGAACCCAAGGAACGCAACGAATGGCTCAGACCGACACATGGGGAGGCTTGAGTGTTGAAGTTATACTTGGATTTTGTCTATCATTGTCAGTGGCCCTGGAGTCTCTTTGGAAGGCGGTCAAGTCCGGCAGTTGATCACAAAAAAGGGATCAAGGCGCCTACGTCCCCAGATAACGTTTTGTTAATCATTGCTCATTTTGTCTTCAATTTTCCTTAGGTTACCGGCTGTTGATTTTACACAGTGTTCGCAAGCTGCCAGTCCGGCCCGGCTTGAGCATAACCGGGCCGGCCTGGCCGGACTGCAGATATCTGAAGGCTTCGGGCGATACAATGCTACAGCTATGATTCTGGGGAGTTTTCGGGGTAGTTGTATAAATTGGTATCAATTGAGCGGCAAACGAGCATATGCGTCGACAGCCTCTGTGCCCACATGTAATATTTCTATCTTCACCGCCATTACATATATCATAGTAGTTGAATGACTGCTTTGTGCACCACCTAGTATAGATCCCCATTGTGATCGCGATGTAGAAGAGGTGAAATGGTTTTCCATGCGGAATCATGAAGGTAAAGCGTACTAGGAGAAGGATAAAGTGGAGGTAGGTCTATAAAGATAATAGTTTGGTATTTAACCGTTGTACTGATACTGATGTGGCAGGGAAAATGTAACATGAGATCATAACCGAATAACATTTGCTCAAGTGTGATATAAGCAAACTTTAGGAATATATCGAGTGATTGGAAATCTCTCAGCATTCGCACTACTCTCAGAGCTGGGAACGTGGGAATATTCCTTTTTTGATTTCAATTAGCATATCC
Organism: Tuber melanosporum; assembly: GCF_000151645.1. Classification (NCBI taxonomy): domain Eukaryota; kingdom Fungi; phylum Ascomycota; class Pezizomycetes; order Pezizales; family Tuberaceae; genus Tuber; species Tuber melanosporum. The sequence goes on from NW_003299102.1 coordinate 387,065, forward strand.
CGGAGCCGAGACGACCGCAGATATCTCGGATATTGCATGCATATCAGCGAATATCGATATATAACTTCAGGCCTCTTCAGATATCTGTAGGCATTCAAAGGGCCGGGCCTACAAAGCCCATGTCGGTTTCACATTGACTTGGCCTGGCCGGACTGTATATCTGCCGCCTATCTGAGGGCCAACCTGGCCGCCTGCGAACACTGATTTTACACCATTATAATGTCTATTCGTTCATGCATTAGGATATTTCTTGCGGTCTTCGTATGTCGATTTCTTCATACGGATGGAGATCAGGACACACCTGCGCGATCAGAGAACAGTATCTTAGCAGGTACCCGACGCATTGACGCATGGATTAAATTGCGTATCCAAATAGCCAGCGTAGATTACCATCACTCCAGTCTCTCATTTGATGAACGCTCATTTCTCGGCCACCAGTGATCGCGGCGAACAGTTGACCTATCCCTAACCAACCCTCAACATGCAGGTAAAAACAGAGACACCGAGAGACCTTTCTCGCAACCCGCCTCCAAACCGCTCATTCCAAAACCGCTTCCCATAGACTCCCGTGCTCTCACGGAGAGTAGTAAATGCACCGTAGGCTCCCGCTACCTCCGCATCCTCCCGCGAATATCGACTCTATAGAGCTATTACCCTCTAAACTGCAGCAACAAGACATTCAAGCTACCCCATCATGTCGGAGTCTGTCGTTGTGCTTCCTCATCCAAGACCTCTCTCCGATATCTACCACAAGCACACATATTTGTCCTCTACCGATCTAGTCCCACAATTTCCACATCTACTCATTCTTTACATTGTTCTACTTGAAGACAATCTATAACATTCTTCATACAACTCTTCAAGAGGGTTGGATGAATAAATACCCACCAAACCATTTTGTCGACTTGTCCTCTGACAAAATGAATCATTTATGCTTGAGAGAGAAATCAGAGATGACCCCCTGCGGGTTCCTTGGGTTTTCATGGCCCGGTAGCGCCTCTGGTGATTGCTGGTCAAATGCAGCCGCTAAAGCGGATTCAAAATTTCTTTGGTTAACCCGGGCCTGGGGTTCGGTGGTGCGTGACGTTTCCAGCGGTTGTCTTGGTTTGGGAATACCTAACCCGGGTTATAGATCAATTAATTTTCTGGCTTCAGCCACCCGGTCCAGCTCGATATCTTGAGCCCACGGAACATGGAAACTCTGCTTACGCTGATCGGTAACCCTTTAATGTAGCCCCAGTACTCAGTTATTAATCGTTTCAGATACCACTGGAATTAATACCTGACAACTGGCATGCAATCGGTAGTGGTTAGTATTCCCCCAAATATACTCGGGCTTCTATTTGAATAACCCTATCTCTTGTTAGGACACTAGAGTGAAAAATGGGATATATTGCCCAATGAGTATATTTGGATGAATATGGTTTCAGCGTCGAAAGAGATTCAATTGGTTGGGCATGAATTGCCTAAGGGGCACATTCAAACTTACACAACGATACCATTATGCCCCAGCCCTGAGTTTGTTGTCTTAACATGCTATCTGACATCTACAGCACTAGGAAACTAAAGCGGCCGGATTGAAATCAAAAGCCCCTATTGTATGGCTCGCGCAGCCACCTACTGATATCAATCAGGCCACTCCAGTGCACTGCTTGTACTGTGGTCGTGGCTAGCCGTTATAACCCGCGAGTGATCGACATCTCAAGGCAACTTTGTGGCTCAGCGGAGCTTTGTGGTTCGCCATGGTAACAGTGCGCCTCAAGTCCCTTTATGGACCGATGTGGATTTGCGGATTGGTGTCAGTTCGGTTCTGTTGTGTTTTGCAAAGCATTTCATTACAAATGGTCGTCAAACCAAATGATATACGGTCATTTTATATGAATGATCAGGATGCAATCCGTATATGCATAAGCAAGCGCCCAGCCGTAAATCAGAGTCAAGGACCAACAGGAGCTTGAGTCAAAGGGTTACTATGGTGAGCCACAAAGTTACTTTGAGCTGTCCGGCTCTCGGGAGGAATACCCACCGTTGCTCACTAGAGAGGATTCATGGGTTGTGGCCTCTAGCCACAACCCTTGCCCGAGTATGATACCATTTTCACTAGCACACCTATGATGCGGCTCTGCAGGGTTTGTTGGGTTAAGACGAGTAAGGGTTCCTGTTGTTTTCATAGGGTCGATCCATTTGAAATCCGGGTCAGCGAATTGACCCAGTGATACAACGACTGCGACACACTGAGTAGAGAGCAATTTTATACCAAGGGCTCTCATGGGAGGTGGCACGGGGCGTAGGGCATGCTGCAGACACATCCTAAATCACTAGCTAAAGTCTGTTCCTGAGCCTACTGCTGAACCTACCGTTCTCAGTCAAAGTGGCCATTATGGTGGATTGGGTCAATACCCAGAGTGAAGGATAAGGAAACGATGGGAGGATCGGAAAGAGAGTGGGGGGTGGACTAGAGCAATTGTTAATGGTGAGGGCAATCAACATTGGGCAGATGTGGGCTTTCTGCTAACCAACATTCTGAAGCAGTATCTGATCAGAGCAATTTGGTGGGATGACGGATGCAGGATAGGGGCCTAAAAACGAGCGGGAAAAATGACAACTGTACTGAGATAAAGGCGGGAAGTATGGACGGGGGCGTGGGGGTGTGCCCAGCGGGTCGCATAGAATGTAAACAAGCTACCTACAACGCCTGCGTTATAATTTTATTCCAATGTTTCGCATCCAATCAGTAAACAAGCGGGCGAACTGTTATCCAAGAATGTCCAACTGAGCCAATTGGAATCTTGCGACAAGGATATGATTCCAAACCCACGACATCATATTAGCGCAGCAACAAAAGTTCGAAACTTACGACAAGGGCCACGTTGACCAATTTTCCCCAATAGGCGAACAGGATCTCATTCCCGCTCCGCGACGACATAGTTAGCCAGCAGCCAGATGTAGGTTTCCAAGGTGTAATGGTCATAGAAGGAAATATTCTGCTAGCATTACAAGTTCGTGAAGTTGGCGCGAGGCCAAACATTGATGTACGGAGTTAGCGGTTGAAATAGAGTGCGGGCTAGGGGTTACAATGGCCTCGATGTGTGGTATTATTTCAGACTGCAATGGAAGCTCAAAGGGCACAGCCCGTTTTAATCGGTCCTGCTGTGTCGGATTGGTTTCTGAGTGGTTTTTACAATTGTGGATGTTCGGCGGGGTGAATTGCCAGAGCTGCGCCGGTGTGGGTGTGCGCTTGCGTGACTCGGTGCGGGTGAGAAGCAAATGTGTGGTACCTGACCATTCGTAACGTTTTCGGATGCTGGGGCGCCAAGGGGTATCAACCTCCGCCCCGACATGGAAGAGCGCCAAGGAATCTGGATACTTTGTGAATGGTCGGGTGTCGGAGTGGTGAGGGGCTTGCATGAGAAAGGTTTGGCGTAACGAACCTCAGGTCCATACCACTGGCCATTTATTTGCCCGCCAAACCGCAGCCCGCTGGTTCTGATGAATCCCATTGGCATTACCGGTTAACCTCTTTCTAACAGCAACCCCCCCTCATACAGTAAAATAGGCAGAACAAACCAATGGGTAACAAGTAATCACTTCTTGATAATCAAGGGCAGTGTTATTGACACACAATGGATGTCAATTGTGGTTTTTTTATTTCGTTTCTCGTTCTGTTCTTTGCTTGAGGGCAATCTCTGCGGACTTTCTACTCTGGTATGATATTTGATTTTTTGGGTCGGACGATGCAACAAAAGTCTATTACCGCAATCGTAGCCAACCACGCCCAACCCCCCCAAAAATCCCAGAACCTAAACAGAAAAAAAAATATTTATAATAATGCTCTTGTACTCGTAATACAATCCTTGACTCCGGCACTTATGTACCGCCCAGAAAACAACAGGGAAATTTATAATCATTTGCTTTAAAGAAGAACGAGGAAAATAGACGACATAGAAAGAGTCGACCGCATTGAAAGCGGACATCGCACTCATAGATATCAGAAACGAGCCTCATCTTGCGGCACTAATGGATACACAAGGAGAGCACGGATTGAAGTGCCCTGCACGATTCTGCTTCCCTCGGGGTCTTGCCCGCAGACTAATTCTATTAAAGGAAATTGACATTGGAAAGGTATACCGAGCACACCAGGCCAGTGACATACTGGCTAAGGAAAACTCTCACGACAAAGATCCTACACTCACCAGGTCCTCAGCCAGGCCTGGCCCCCCTGACCTGTAGAGCATAGTCGGGTTGATCGTAGCGACTGGGGGAGGATCAGGGTTATCGAGGAAGAAAAACAGATTTTCTCCCTCCGCAACAGTCTGTTCGGGAGCGCTATAAGATGAAGCGGAGATGGGAGGGGCATTCGCAGCGATATCACTCGCCGCCTCTCTCATATACCCCTCATAACGCATGATTGTCTGTTGCATGTGATCCAACTCGCGACGCAAGGCTTTGTTTTCCTCCTCCATCGCTAACAGTCGAGCCCTCAGAGCCGTGTTGCTCTCAGAGAGCCTCGCCCTCTCCTCCGCCAAACCCTCAACCTCTTTCCGCTTGCGTTCTCGGGAGGATTGCGCAGCGGCACGATTTCTCAATACTCGTTCGATCCTTCGCTGCTCCTTCTCCTCCGCCGTCTTTGCTCGTTTCCTGCAAGGTGTGTTAGGATGGAATGCTAGTCTAGCAGTTGAAAGGATCAAAAGAGATGCAGGGACTCACCGAGGTGGGAGGTTTGTAGTAGGGATTGGAAGCTCCTCACCCCACGACTTTCGTCTCTTCCTTTCCGGCTTTGCTGCCGGTTTCGGGTGGTTCGCCTCGCCCTGCTCTGGCTGACCACCAGAAGAGTGCCCAGCTTTAATATTCTCCTTGGGAGATCTTGTGTTGGGTGGGAAAGCCAGATCACTCGCCGTGTTCGATGCAGGAGGGCTGAGATTTTCGTTATCGAATAGCGAGATGTTGCATTCGGAATCCCAGAGCGAGAAACATTTTTCATCCACGTTGCTCTCAAATGTTGAAAGAAGCGAAGGGCCAACCAACCCGTGTGACATCGTGTTGTCTGCAAGAGTTCAAGTCAGGAATGTGTGCAGTTGGTGGGGTCAGTTGAAACCGATAAACGATATGTCTCGGTTTCGCTCCGGTGGCGGTGAGAGGTGCCACAAATGGCACCTATTCCCCGGTGTTGGAAATGGTGAAATGGAGATATAGAGACAAATGGTTTTGTGGTAAGATGTCTCACAAATGGCACCTATTGCCCCCCTTCGTAATAGGTAAAATGGAGATATAGAGGGAAATGGTTGTGATAGATTGTGGCCCAAAGCCCCCAAGCGAGGTGGATGAATTAAGGAGGGGAAGAGTTAAGGTGGGGAAAGGGTACGGGGAGGGTTGTGTGGTGGGTTACCTTTCGGCAATAAGAGGTTTGATAGAAGGAAGACGGTACATGGCCGAGACGATGGGACGGCTGATGAGCGATGAGCATATAATATATGTAGAATACGATACGATCTATTTTCCCTTTTATTTTCTATTTTTACGAGAAAATCTCAGGTGGGTGAATCCCTTTCCATTTCTGGCCGGTTCTGTCACCCCGCACTTTCCCCTTCTCAGATGACTTGGCATCCCAAAGTTCCGCTTCGGTATCATTCCTTACGGCGTACTGCCGTATACACAAAGTATCATGACACGGCCCCGGCACTTGAGAGTATCATAGCCACCCTTGAAAACCTTGTTTCACAGTCATGTGAAGCGGGTGCTGTTACGTTGTTCAATATCGGTTCCTGGTGGGTTGAAGAGGCAGTCACAGGAGATCATTTTTTTCACCCGATTGATGGCCATGCTGGATGTAAACATTTTCGCCATGGTAACGCCGCTAGTCGAGCTGTTTATATTTTGATTTTGGGATACACTATGCCGTAAAAGCAAGATATAAGAGTGCTCGTCGTTTTAGCCTCCTTTGGGAACCCTGCCTCTTGCATGCGGCTCGGGATCCAGTTTTCTATCTTAGGGCTTAGTGCTATGCGATAAGGATCGTGTTTGCAAAAGGTGTTCAATAGTGACGAGTACGATACAATGTTGAGGCCAGGTCGGCAATACAACGATAAATAATTCCATCGAAGAGTACGATTCATTTTCCTCGCACCACAAGAGGCCCCCCCCATGTCAAACATATCTATGACACCCGTATCCTATCCCGCACGAAGATCCCAATGCACTTGAGCCAATCGGGAGAGAGCTATCCCCATATTACATCCAACTTGATAACACATGATACTTATCGCAAGATTGCATGCTCTTTGGAGTTTTCTGCGGTGCGCTAGAAACTGACGATATTAGTGATATTTTTAGCAAAGTTCACTTACCCGACAATATCGGTACGCTCACAAGGTCACTGTTTAAATTTGTTGTCTTGAATGACAATAAAGATGATTTAGCCATAGGGGCGGTAGCCAGTGTGGTGGTTTGATGCTCCTCGTCTAAGCGGGATAGTATCTCGACCGAGGTATGCCTTGTGGAAATAATTGCTCACTGACTTGGCAGATCAACCGATACATGGAGGAAGGAAAATTGACCCGGATTCAGATGTAGTAATTAGGCCAACATAGACGAAGAAAAAATGATCAAGCAGAACATCGTTTAGATAAGCATAAACCGCCACCTAAATGATATATCGCGAGGGGTGGTTGAGCTTGTCTAACCAGAAGCACCTGGAGGAGTCTTAAAAGTAGCAAATACTCCCTGCCAAGCCATGCTCCCAAACAGGATATTACACAGGGCCTAAACCCTCACAATCTCCGAAAATATCCTCTTAACCACAGCACTGCACCACACTGGTATAATTCTGTGAGTATTCTCCCATTGCATTCTATATTGTAAATTAGCATCAAACTATTCAACCACCGACCAGGCTTACCACGCCCCGCAAAGCTAGATCTCGCAATATGAGTGGGAAACGGTGGGCAAGACAGGTTCTAACATTACAGTTTGCAACTGCCATCCCGGAGAAAAAAATGCTTCCAGCAATGACAAGAAATTGAGTATAGGCTCCGCAATCGCCGATTTCTCCTCACGACCGGCAGTCGCGATAGTCGCTTCGAGTCAAACGTAACCGAAGAATTGCCCCATCAACCCTTTTCAGATATGTAACTCTCAGAAGTGAAGCCCCAATCATCACAACCTTACTGGGTTCGCGCATGCGGGGGATACTATGTGGAGTAACCTCATAGCCTTGTTTAGGGTAGATGCCCGGTGGCGTGGCAGAGCGGGGAGAGATTCCACTCCCACTCCAAAATACTCCCAGCGGAGAATGTATAGTGTTGTAGAAACAATGGAAAATAAATGGGCTGTGGGTGGTGGAGAAACAAATCCTCAGATTTCATGATTTTCGAGTTGCGTACGCTCCACAATCATCCTGGCGTACAATCCTAAAGGATAACACCATCTAATGGGAGGACACGGCCTTAGAATGATGGCCAGGGCTTTATTCTCAATTGTCCTTGTGGTTGTGGAGGCCATTGGATGGCCACCATCTTGATTCATATCATCATAATTATACAGGTAATTATGTCCGGAAAAGTATCATAGGCTGTTAGGTCAGGTCATGATGATTTCTTTCAAAATTTGTAAAAGCAAGAGTAGTAACTAGTGATACGGAAGCTAACCCTTTTATGAATTTAAGTTATCACTGGTTACACACAAAACTATCCATAAACTTGATATTTTGGTTAAGGCACCTTTCTGTCGAAGGCAGCCTTCTTGCTTTCGAAGTGCCATTCCCCCAGAACACTGTCTTGAAGACTGAAGGTCATTACGGAATGGGGCATCTTTTTAACTACCCCGTGTTTGCGGACTATGATGATTGATATTGTGCCAAGAATGATTGGATTGGCTGAACCAACCCTTTACTACAAACAGGGACCAACAATAAGGACATTTGTTACATGCTAGATTACAGGGGAGTCTAGACAACGCAATAAAGCGTGAATTACCTCCGGACCATTTATTTCGAATCACCCAGCCCTTATGGTATAGGTCGACTGGTTCTCTCTCGCGAAGGGCTATCCGAGTTGGCTTAACCACCCGGGTCTCTATCAAGCGGAGGTTGCGGAGCCAATAATCAAATAAATATAGAATTTAAATAGACCGAGAGAAGATGAACAGAGAAGTTAAACCAATGTTTCGTGTGAAAGAGCATGCTCTATCAGATAGTAGAGCTTCTTCTTAATCGTCACTTAAGCAAGCCAACTTCATGATTGAAATATCGAGAAACGTAATAGGCGCTAAATAGTCCTTTGATCTACCAGTGCCACCAAGCAGTTATTTTTGCCTGTCGTGGGTTATAGTATACTCAGATTCCTGGCCACGAGATTAGCACAACATCTCCTGCATGAATTGTTGTTGCACGATAGTTACTTATTTCCACTGATGGCCCTAGTCCAGGTGACTATTTTGTTTAAAGTTATAAAGCTTGTTAAGAGGATTTCATCTCGTATGGCCGCTAAATTGCATTTCGATACCTGAGATCGTTGTCAGAGTGTCATGGAAATGCTGTGATAGAGGAGGAGTTTTAGGCCATCCTAGCTTCTCTTCTAGTTCCCAACACGGTTTCTAGTTTCTATAGCCCAAGCTGGGAGGGCGGTGATGGAACCCGGATCAAGTATCCTAGAGATTGAGGACATCTGGATAAAGCTACGCCTCGATTGAAATATTCTAGTGAAATAATGGCACATACTGTGCCTGGAAAGAGGTTCACTATGAAGCAAGTAGATATTAGTTATTGGGAGAAAGAATGATACCTGACGAAATCCCAGACATGTAAATAAGGGCAGAGTTTTCAAATAGAATTGCATGATTGTTTAATTTCCCTGATCGTATCAATGTGTTTCAATGACCAGAAGTACTATGTTACATGTATTCCCCCAGGTATCCAACTGGTCATCGGATTATTAACTGATCAGCTCTAAGTTCAGAGTCCGGGCTTTCGAGACAATAGGAGTTAAATATTTAATTCTGATCCTGTGTCATGATCTCCCCACACCGGGATACTGGCCCTCAGTCTCCTAAGCCATGCAGAATTAACCAAGCGGAAACACAATCGGAGGACGATAGAGTTGATGGGTCACCGGAAGGAAAGAAAAGTAAAGATTTGAGTTGAAAGGCAAACTGCCTGGTTAGTCGACCCGGACACATGGTTGGCAGTGGAGGCAGACCTCGATTGTCAAATGATGATTAAAACAGAGGCCGATTAAGACAATCAATCAACCCTGCCTCCTACCCACTAGAGGTCGCATTCCTCACCAACCGGGGGTAACAACTCCATACTGAATAATTTCATCCAACGTGTGTGTAGGGCCGACTATTCCTGCTAAGGCTAAGGAAGTATTTCAAAACATGATATTGTGAACAATTCTTTTTTAACTCTTGTGAGTGCTCCCACTCTTGCACTAGTTATCAGGTGCATTTTTATTGTCTCACATTTATCTCTCACATCAAAACAAAGTTACATAATATGGGTTTCTTTTCAATCTGTACCATTCTCCCCTTCTGCTAGAATTAGGCGAAAGATAGGGGAGGGCAGAGACTCGGTTACATCCAACAAGAATCTCAATTTTGTATTTTATTTTGTGATATGCCATATTATTCACATATTACGATATGAAGGAGCTCTTCAAGTCAATCCATAGTAGTATCACAAATGTGGCTTAATAAGGAAAGTCTTTTCACATGATTTATGGTTATAAGTCATAGGTACTTTAATACTTTCAGGCATATGACCAATTCGGTCAGGTGACTGGTTTATGCTTTGATTTATTATGTTTTGCAAATGATTGAATTGTGAGTTATTGGACCTGTGTCTGGTAAGTATGCCTTGCAAGTATGATTTATGTTTAGCATATGACTTTATTAGAAGGTCATGGGCTTCAAGTATCTCACTACTTTAGGCTTTACGACTTGTATCTTATATTAGGATTGATTTATGTGTGTTCGCATATGACTTCACTATGAGGTCATGGATTTTAAGTAGGTGACCACTTTGATCCCATGACTGGCGTGGGAGAAAAACTATAGAGGCGANNNNCTTCACAAATACACAGTACCTTTACACTCTTAATTTTTATCAGAATCATTATTACTATTACAACAAGAATCCTCTATGCATAGTAGAATTAGGAAAAGCTTATGAGATGCATTACAGATAATAGACATCAGTGTTCTACTATTAATATCATAGAGGTAGTACTAAGAACTATTGTAGAGAAGAAGAGGAGAAGTAGGGTTCGATATCGCAAAGAGCTAAATCCTCTAAATTGGGATCATTACATTACCAATAATCATGTAAGGTTATGACAAATGATGCTACAATATCTTCCTTCAATCAGAATTGGGAATAGGAGATCAAAATCATAATCAAAACAATAATCTAAGGAAGGTAAGTGATCCCTAAGAAAATGCATCGGTAGAAGTATTGTGGGCAGCAAGTTCACTAACTTAGAAGAACTGATCAATGGTTAATTGATCACTGGCAGGAATTCCAGCAACCAGAAGGATCTCTTAAGCAATAGTACCAGTGCTATCTCCCACATCCAATCGTGTACCAGCAACCTACTTGTTGTACAGAATTGAAATACAATTTGAAGCTTTCCTGGAAGCAACAGGAAACATGACAGCCGGATCAGACTTTTCCTGACAGCTAAAAGGGATTGAACTACTCACATTTGAAGTCACCAATGATAAACTTCAAATATTCTTAGCTAAATGCGAAGGGTACTTTGTAATCTAGTAATATTAAAAATATGATGTTATAAGCAAATTTCCTTATATGAAGTTACTGTTAAGCAGACTTGCTGGACTTTAGATTGTCTTACCGATTCAAGATCAGAGAAAAGAACCAGAATGTGTCACCTATTTGGAATGCAAGCTACATATATAGCTCTAGATGATCAGTTCGGCTATCCCCATAGGAAAGAAATAGTCACATAAAAATATTAAAATCACTTAAAAAGAAACATTTTTGACATACTGAAAGCAATGTCAACTACAGGAATAGGGGGCAGAATTCGACAATACAGAGCTTTATATCATTCTATTAAGCAACTGTTGCAAAGAGTTATGAGCGGTATCTGAAAATTCTGATCAAGCCATTTAGAACATCAGAAAGGTTTTCAATAGTGTTAATTACCGGGGCATAGCGATGATCCGGCTACAGTGTTTATGGCAAGGTGTTCATTAGGGGAGACATGTCTGGTTGTTTGGGAATAGTGAGAATTGTGGCAAACTGGTACAATCACCAGAAAAGGAAAGAATGTGCGCAGGCAAGTGATAATGAAGAAAGTGAGAACTGGGTACTTTGTATTGGTGATGTGATTGCAGTAGTAGATATTGTAAGGTTTTGGAAAGAACAGCGTGGAAGTTATGTAAATTGGTAGACATGATGTAATAGCGTCAGAAGAGATACAGATAGTAAGTACGGTTATTGGTACTTAAGGGCAGCTATGGCCCCAGATGTTCGAGAAAAATGAGTGGCAATACAGGATTAGATTCTGCCCCAATTATTATTTTCATCAGGTTATCAGCCCGGAGAGCGAAGTGGAACTGATAAAGTGGGAACCACCAAAATGGTCATTCCATTACGTAAAACTTGTTGTGTGGAAATCAGGATAACCATGTCAGCCATGACTAGTAGTACTATAGCCACCCAGGATAATAGTAGTATGCTGACGACTTCTCACACTCAGTCCATAGAAAAGTTGGAAGGATTGATAGCTACAGGCCAGAGCAACTATAATGCATGGCATTTCCGAATTGTTAGAATTTTGAAGGAAAACGATTTGTTAGCTGCCATAGAGGGAGAAGGGACAAGTGGTAAGAAGGATGATCAGGCATTTACCATCATCACACTAAATATCAAAGATACACAAATACCGCACATTTAGAGTGCAACAACCGCAAAGGAAGCAAGGCTGGCAGTATAGGAAATCCATCAGGAAATCAGTAGCAGTGGACGCAAGGTTCTGCTACAGTGGTTGTAGGCCTTAAAGTTGGCCGAAGGTGCAGATATGGCTGCACATTTAAACTAGTTCAGAACCTTAGTTAACCAACAGCACAATTTGTCAGTTGATGGAAAGGGGATTGATGATAGTGAGCTTGTAACTATCTTGATGCTAAGCTTGCCACAATCCTATGAGCTATTGGTAATGGCAGTCTAGTCACAAACAGATATTTTCACGTTTGACTTTATGACTTGAAGGCTCCTACAAGAATCAGTGCGCCGATATGTAGGACAGGTAAAACAAGAAGGATCTTACAATATGGCAGATTTTCGCAAACTTTATTTGCAGCAAACCGTCCAGGTAGCGAACGGCATCTGAGACAGTGTCAGGGAGGGATTCCAGGAAATGGTCACGGCAGGGAAGGATTTCATGATCCAGGGAGAGGTATTCCCAGTAGTTTGACTTATGGTAGAGTTGGCCATGTTCCGGCACATTTGAGAGGGGTGGCTCAATCTGGACAGGGACAGCTGAAGGGAAAATGCTCCTATTGCGGAAAAGATGGCCATTGAAAAAGAGACTGCTATCAGCGCAAGTCAGAACAGAATTCAAATAGAGAAGGTGGATGTAACTTCCTAGCAACAACACTCACAAATACGACTAGAATAGGCTGGATGATTGATTCTAGAGCCAGCCAACATCTTTGTGGAGAGCGGGACCAGTATGTAAGCTATGAAGAGCTTAAAGGAGAGCGATCAATTACTATCGCTGGTGGAAAAGGTAATGGAGGTGTGCAGGATTGGAAATGTTGAGATACCAACAGAGAACGGAGTGATGACCTTAACTAAGGTCTGGCATGTACCCAACTTCTATGGGTGCCTGATGTCGGCTTCGCCGATTGTTGACACAGGTTATGCTGTTGACTTTGTGAAGTACCCTTACTTTGTTACCAAAGGCCACTGGACAACACAGCTAGAGTTTTGGAGTGGAAGCTTGCATCTTCTGACAGAGGAAGTTTGAACCCCGGATAACATTCCAGTCATCATATCCAAGCAAGTCCTTTCTGGTAAGTAGGAGCACAATATGACGAGAAAGGTCTGGTATCAACGAATGTGGCATCGCACACTCGATGTTAATTCATTCCGATTTATATCAGAACCTGTAAAGAATATGAAATTTTAAGAAAAGAATGTAGAACACAGAAAGTATCAGATTTGTGGAACCTGTGCCTTGGGATGGCAGAATAAGGAGGCTGCAACAAGTACGAGAGATAAGCCACAAGAAACTTTAACCATTTTCCATTCGGACATATGCGGTCCAATGCAAATGAATAATTTGAACGGAGAATGGTACATGATCACATTTACAGATGAGACCAGTGGTGGTGTAAAAGTCATGCTTTTTCATTCTGAGGATGGAGCGCTTGCAGCTTTCGAGACGTATCAAAAGCTAGTGGAGAATGAAAGCTGGTAGGAAATCTAAGTGCTGCGAAAGAATGGGGGTAGAGAGTATGTTAACATCCACTTCAACAAGTACTTGGAAGATGCTGGGATTCAGCATATTGTCAGCCCACCATATAGTTCTAGACAGAATGGCCTTGCAGAGCGTAAGAATTGGACTCTAATAGAAAATGCACGTTGCATGTTAGAGGACTCTAAGATCGGGAAAAGGTTTTAGCGTCTACCTGTACTTACAGCTGGCCATGCATACAATCATTTACCCGCAAGATGTCATCGAAATTGTCTCCCATGGAACACTGGACAGGCCGGCAGTCAGGTTTTGGTCACCTGCCGGTTTTTGGCTTCTTCAATGTGGGTGCATGTATCTAAGGAAAGAAGACGAAAACTAGATGCAAAGTCTGTAAAATATATATTGATTAAATATGAGGAAAATAGTGGATCAAAGGTATACCGGATGTAGGTCCGAGAAAAGAAGTCTATTGTTCTCTCCCACGACGTGCTCATTCATGAGTCCAGACCATTATAAAATGGTATTCATCTGGAAGAAGTGGTAGCCGTGTTGAAATTATTAATGCCCACGGCTGAGAAATCGCCAGATCTGGGCACAAATAGAGACTTTATTCAGATAGAAAGAATTACCCCAGTATGCAATATTGAACCAGTTGATGGCGACATTGAAAGTTCTATTGTGGTAGGAACACCCTAGGCTAATGCAAGTATCAGACAGCCGCAGTGAGGTAACATCAGTGTCGCACAGGGCAGAATTGAAAATCCTGCAGAATGGTTAGGCCTTTAATGGTCAGGACAGAACGGTAACAAACCCAGTTGTATAGAGAAGAGGCACGGTATGCCATTCTTAGCTATACTTGTGAGAAAGAGCCACAGAGTTTGGTGGAGGCATTGAACTCTGAGGATAAAGAGAAGTGGGAAGAAGCATAGCAATCGGAACTTGAGGCTTTGACCAGAAATGAGACATGGGTAGTAGAACTGCTACCACAGGGACAACAGGCAATAGGGTATCGTTGCAAATTTCGAAAGAAAGATGACGAATGATTCAAAGCCAGATTAGTAGCTAAGCGATACAGTCAGGAAGCCAGCAGTGACTTCCAGGAAACTTTTGCCAAAGTTGCCAAATTCACGACTCTTCAATTACTGCTTGCCATAAGTTGCGAGAATAATTAAGAAATTCAAGGCATGGATTTGAAGAGTGCATTCTTGAATAGTAAATTGGAAGAGCAAGTCTATATGGAAATAGCAGAAGGGAGATTAGTCCAGATGGAGAAGATCTGCGATTACGCGAGGCCAATTTCATGCCAGTTAGTAAAAGCTATATATGGGCTTAAGAAGTCTCCTAGAGCCTGGTATGCTCGGATTCACAGTTTCTGCTTCAAGAATAGATTTGTGAGAAGCGAACACGATAATAGTCTATTCATTGATTATGAGTACAACATTGTCCTGGTGCTTTATGTTGATGACATAGGTTTTACCGCACGAGCTAAGGGGTTAACAGACTGGATTAAGCTTGAGCTACAGGCAGAGTTTGTGATGACACACTTGGGAGACCTTAGGACCTTCTTGGGGCTTGAAGTTCACCGGAAACGCGAAATCGGCATGATGTGTTTATCGCAGAGTAGGTATATTCAGAGAATACTGGAAGTGCAAGCAATGGACACATGCAATCCAGTGACATCAACTACGGACACACATGTCCAGCTACAGATGAGTAATGCGCTTTTCGAGGCAAAGACAGAGGAGAGAAGGAGATACCTATCAGCGGTTGGATCTTTGATGTATGCTATGTTGGAAACTCAGCCCAACATTGCCTATGTAGTATCAAGGGTTAGCCAGTATAGTAGCAACCCTGGTAGTACACATTGGATGGCAGTTAAGAGAGTTTTCTGTTACCTCCCCAGAACAGTTAAGTGCGGTTTGGTCTACCATGCAGCACGAATTACAATAGAGTTTACAGATGCCCATTGGGGATCCAGTATTGATCGAAGGTAAATTGGAGGCTACGCGTTTCTACTGTATCGGGAAGTGATCTCTTGGAACAGTAAGAAAAGAGCTAAGGTGGCTCTGTCCTCACTAAATGCAGAGTACATAGCTTTAACACAAGCAGTGTAATGTGTTCGCAAGGTGCTAATCACGTTAACGGTAATAGGTACGATAGTTGGCAGGTGGCCTGCGCTTCCAGAGAGGAGGCGAGAGCCGAGAACTAAAGGAGTCTTCGAGGGTGTACTGAGGAACAAAGAAGTAACCATTCAATCAAGTATAGTGAAATACTGTCTGTCAAAGTCTGCTTTTTCTATCATAGAAACAGGGGGTCTTTAAATACACAAATCTGTTCATGTCTAGCATGAATGAAACTAATCAAAGGTATCAATCGATATACTTTGGTAAAACTCCTTAAGTATCAAAGCGATACTTAAAACAAAATATAAAACAAAATCAAGTATCAGACGATACTTAAAACAAACGAAATATCGAAGCGATACTTAAAACAAAACATAAAATAAAACCAAGTATCAAACGATACTTAAAACAAACCAAGTATCAAAGTGATACGTAAAGCAAAACATAAAACAAAACCAATAACCGAGTACCCATACAGGGTGCATTCCCCAAAACAAATCAACTGTTTAAGCAAACAAAACCTAATAGTCATCAAAAGCGGATTCCGAGAAACTCTTCATCATAAGTATCACACCAGGGACAACAGGAAATCTTAAGAAAACAATTAGACTCAAAGAAATGTAAATCACAGTAGTCACGAAGACCAGATTCACGTTGTACATCAACCTAAGAGAGATCACAATCAGGACAGTAATCTATCCAGAGGATTTCGAAGTAGTCTTCAAGTTGGATAACATTGCAGTTCAACAACAGTCCCACAATCTGCTGTCGCAACCTCACCTTGACTTCCACATTGTTTGACATCGTTATGGTATTCGGATGGTGATTGGTGACTAGATAAGGTTGTCGAGAGCCTGCTGCATAGCTTGGTTTTCCTCATCGCTGCTTTCGAATTCTGACTCAAAGTATGGCGCCCAAAATCCATCTCTAGCTTCCAGTTCTGCATACCAGCTCTCTGTTTCCGGTATCGTGGGTGTCCAGCACATGGTGATGTAGTTGATCGTTGGAGGGAGGGATCAGTTTGGCATGTTGTCTTTCCACCATCTGTTCACCATATCCATAGCGTGCTCTAGTCCTTCCAGTGGTTCCCAACTGTTTGCGCTCATTGGATATCCTTTCTATTTGACTAGGAATTGATCATTTCCATGCTAAAGGCGCTGGTCTCTGATTTCTTCAACTTCCCATTCATCTTTCTTGTCGATGAGGATAGGCACAGGCCGAGGGTGGGTTCTTCCAGGGAACTTAGAGTCGTCATTTGGGTGGAATCGTTTGACAGCAGAGGCGTGGAAAACTGCAGTATTGCGACCGTACATGTGTCCATCCATCGCAATAGTGTAGTTCTCTGCATACTCGTCAAAGGATATGACTTTGAAAGGTCCTCGCCATCGGGGTTGCAGTTTCTTGCTGTGTCCAACATTGGTTATGAACATGTTTCCATGTACCATGAGCATATCACCTGGTAAAATAGGGACATGTTTGCGTCGTCGCTTCTGAGCAATGGTTGTACTTTGGAATCGGGCAGCTTTAACAGCTTGGAAGGCATCATTTCGAATTGCTTGATGGCGGTTGAGGTGGTCATCGGAGGCGGGGACTGAGGAGTTCTTGAATAGGGTTGTAGGTAGCAGAGGATATTGGCAGCCAAAGACTGCCTTGTATGGTGACATTCCCAAGGTATCTGAAAATCCGGCAATGATATATGCAGCGAGCTCAATAAGTGCTGGTTCCCAGTTGGTTTGTCATTCATTGATCATGTTCCTAATTCCGGTCTTAACTTGGCGGATTTTTTGTTCTGCTTGGCCATTAGTCTCATGGTGTCCAGGGGCAGCCATAATGTGATTGATTCTAAGGGAGGTCAAGGTTTGCTTCCAGAATCTGGAGGTAAAGCGGGGATCAGCATCACTGACTATAGAAAAGGGGTATCCATGGGAGGTAAACAGGTATCGTTGGAGGTTATTCCAGGTGTTTTTGGAGCAATTGGTAACCTGCATTGGTATGAGTCCTGTGTATCCAGAGAATCGATCCACAGCTACCAAGATAGTATCATATCCTGCAGATTGGTTGAATGGTCCTGCGAAATCGATGGCATATGATTCGAAGATTTCACATGGTAGTTGGAGGGTCTGTGCTTTTCCTTCTGGTAGTTGTGTTCGCTCCTTGTTTGCCTGGCAGATTTCACATTGTTTGACAAAATCGCAGAAATCGTTGTGCATCTCAGGCTAGTAAACATATTCTGAAGCATATTGAAGTTTGCGGTCCGCACTGTGGTGTCCTTTGTTGTGAATCTCGGAGATAACATATTCTCTAATAGTCATTCCATTGAAAATATGGCCTTTTGGGATGTATAGGCAATGTTCACCATAACGGGTGCTTGTATAGAGCATTCCGTTTGATATGTTGTAAGAGGAGAGGTCACCATGCCTGGAGCTATCCATGGCTTTGAAGTAAATCGGGTCATGGCGATATCCTGCTATCATTTGGCTTCGGAAAAAGGAGGTTAATTCTTCTGTGGTTGATCTAACATCCCATTCATCCTCAATTAGGGATCCTCTTGTTGTTTCGATAGGGGCATCCTCCTCCTCAAAGGTTTCATAGAGTTGCCGGCGATGCTCGGGAATACTAGGGGGTATGACTGAGACAATGCTTTCATTGTCGTATACTCGTAAGGGTCCACCATATAGTGGTCGTGAATCGATTATTGGAGGAGAGGATGGCGGGGCTGAGGGTGGGGGGTGTAAATAGGATATTGCATCCATGTAGGCTGTTGCTTGTTCGAGTTCTTCAAGAGCTTGGTATCGTGTTGGAGCAGGATTAAGGATATGAGGAGATTAGGTTGATTCATTTTCATCGATCATCTCTTCTGCTCCTTCTGCGGTGTTGAAGCAGGTGTCTTTGGAATCGTCAGCAGGTAGATAGTACAGTCGCTGGTATCTGTTGCCGAACTTAATCTCAGTCTGGTGAAAAGGGGAGGTGTTGTGATAACTGAGGGACCAGTGGAGTCTGCTTTGTTCAAGGTCGTGAGGAGGTGTGCTGCGGAGCATGCAATTGTCTTTCCATTCTTCGTCAATGTCCTTTCCACATTTCGTTCTGGCAGCGCTGTACATAGTATAAGAGAAAGGATTGGAGGGAGCGGCAGAGCTGGCGGTAGCCCTTGATGGTTCTTGTTCATAGGAGGTGTCATCAGGGCTGTCTTCGCTGTGTCTTGTGTAGTCGTGAACAATAGGAGGGTCAGAGAGGTCTTGATTCTCATATAGGCGGGAGTGAGCATCAGCTAAATACTTCGTTCTTCCAGGGGTATAGTTGATTTTTGCATCGTATTTGCTGATTTCGCCTATCTATCTTGTTCTTCTCCTTCCAGGTATTCTTTCTGTTTTAAGATTTGTGAGGGGTTGGTGGTCGGTGACAATGGTGAAGGTATTGCACATTAGGATGTGATTGAAAGTGGCGAGAGCATCAATCACAGCAAGGGCTTCCTTGTCTGTTATTCCATAGTTCATCTGTGCGTTAGTGAACTTCCTGCTATGTAGTGCTGCCGGTCTCGCCATTTCATTGGAGGCCCCTTGTCCAACCCATGCTCCAACTCCAACATCTAATGCATCAGTAATCCGCCATATCGGTTCTGTTTTACTATAGTCGATAGGTTGAATAACGTTGGCATTCTTAATCAACTCCTTGATGTTGGTAAAGGCTTGGTCATGAGTGTGGGTCCAGACAAATTCTGCATTGCCAGTAAGGTCTGTAAGCGGCGCTGCCACAGTGGCGTGGTGTGGGAGGAACGGGGAAATATAGTTGACTAGTACTAGGAATCGCATGAGTTCCTTTTGATTCCGCAGTATCGTCCATTCCGTTAAACAGGCTATTTTTCCATGGGCTGCATGTATTCCTTCATGAATTATAACATGTCCTCGGTTATCGAGTTTATCGGCAAACAGGATTGATTTGTTTCTGCTAGCGTAGAATTTAGCTTCCCTTAGTTTGGTACAAACCAATCCTATAGGGTAGGCATATTGTATTTTGGTGTTCGAGAAGATAAGGATATCATCAATGTAGACCCAAACAAAAGAGTAGAGGTATTTGCTCACGAGGTTTTCCATAATTTGCATGAAGGTGGCGGGCGCATTCATATCCCCTTGTAACATAACTGGGCTAACGAAACTTCCGAAGGGTGTTTTGAAACTGTTGTAGTGTTCGCTTTCTGGATGTAACCTTGTTTGGAAGTAGGCATTGCTTAGGTCAATCTTACTTCGGAATCTAGCCTGTCTAACGGCATTTAGGATCTGGGTTTGGTTTGGGATAGCAGAGCTGTCCATAACTGTGTTTTCGTTCCGTAGCTTGAGATCAACCAAGGGGTGGATTCTTTTGCCATCTGCTTTGGGTTGAACAAACATAGGAGCAGCACCTGGGGCTCCTGCCCAGTAGATGACTCCTCTTCTTTGTTGTTGGTTGATCCAATCACAAAGTGGGCTTTTGTATGAGTCAGGAATAGGGTAGGTGGGTTGGTTCATAAGATTGGAGGGGTCTCGGAGGCGGATGTGGTGGTTCACCTCTCTCATAGGCTGTAGTTCTTCGGGTATTTGATCAGGGAAAACATCAGAGTATTCATCCAAGAGTTGTTGGGTAGTTGCTTCACAGACTGCGGCTCGGTACTCTCCACTTGTTGGCTTGCATGAGACTCTGACCTTCTGATCTGGGAAATCGATGATTGATTCCCCACACCTAATTATAGCTTTGTGGCGGTTCAGGAATGGCATGACTATTAGGGCATCGTATTTGGCTAAATTTCCAACCCGCATTTCCTGGGGGGGTAGGACTGCAGAGCCAAGTCAAATGGTCATACTACAGGTTTTATGGCTTGTGGATTGTGATCCTTTTACTGCCATATTGACTGGTATGGATTAGTTAAGGCCTCGGGTTGGGAGTCCATGGACAGAGACAAAGGCATTACTGATCATATCTCTTCCGATTGCTCCAGTGTCGAATAGAACTCACGCCTTTTTACTATTGATTAGGATAGTACCTTCCAGAGCGGTGTATGCTTTGAATGTAGCCTGAGGTCGAACACTGTTGCATTCCACATTGATATGTCTGATATGGATCTCTTCATATTCGCTGGATTAGGTATTATCGCTTTCAACATTGTTGGCGAATGCCTCTTGCTTAATTGCCTTTCCGTTCCCTTTCTTTGTAGGATAGTTCTTTGCCATGTGTCCTGTTTTTCCCGATTCAAAACACTCTCCTTTCTGCCTTCTTGATTCTTAGGAGGATCTTGTTTTCTTCTTGAAAACCCGTGGGGTATCGTCTTTAGAGTGGCTGGAGGCTTTGTGCAGTGGCTGGCTATTTCTACTAGAGGATGTCTGTGTTTTGTAGGCCTTGGTCTCATGGAGAATGGCGTCCTTTCGTGGTGCTCTTGCAATTATTACTGCAATATCATCGCCGTCGTCCTCGAGTGGCTTTACTTCTCGCCGCAGGGTAGGGTGCATATTGTCGTAGAATCGTCGCTTTAGGATGTATTTGGAGATACTTTCTCTCTCCGTTTAGTCCTTATACATCATCCTGTCAGTAGCCACATCTGTGATTCACTTGACATTCAATCCGTTAACTTGCAGGAGCTGTTTGAATTTGTTGTAAAGCAGGTCGTTGGTTATAGAGGATTGGAATCGTCCTTTCAGGTAATCGAGAACTGTTGTTCCTCTTAATCTTACATTCCCGCCGTATTCCTTATAGTATTGGTGGTATGCGTCGGTCGCCTTTCCTTCGCAAAATGATCCAATGATAAGTCTGGTTGTAGGGTCTTCCACATCCTTTCCTTGTAAGAGTAGTAAGTGTGAGAGTTCCGTCGCCCGTCGGTCAAAAGCTTCAGGTTTGAGGTCTTTTCCTTCTCCTGTGAATTTCGCTGGGAGGTGGAGTTTAAACTTAGGGAGTTTAAATGCTGTGGGAACCTCCTCTTCTTCAGGCCTAGCCCAGAATTTTCCTCCTCCAAAAGGCCCTCCTCCTGTGCTAGCCATATCTCATTCGCTACTAGATTCGGGGTCGATTGGACGTTCAAAGGAAGGCTTCTTTGCTTGAGCAGAAGAGAATTCTCCTGGAGGTTGTGTATCTTCCGTGTTTGGAGGATCACCCTGCTCTTTGGTAGAGCGCCGGGGTTGTTTCTTTCTTGTGAGGTCTTGTCGTGGGATTTCCTTCCCACTCCTCGTTGTCAAATACTGTATCTTGGGTTTGAGATGAAGCCAAATGTGGCGTGATTCTGCCGCTTCTCTCCGCTAGCGTTCTGAGGTGGATATTGATAGGTTGATCAGGCCTAAATCCGGAGACAGGTTCTTAACCACTTGCTGAGGTTAAAAAAATGTAACGTGTTCGTAAGGTGCTAATCACATTAATGGTAATAGGTACGATAGTTGGCAGATGGCCTGCTCTTCCAGACAGGAGGCCAGAGCTGAGAAGTAAAGGAGACTTCGTGGGTGTACTGAGGAACAAAGAAGTAACCGTTCAACCAAGTATATTGAACTACTGTCTGTCGAAGTCTGCCTTTTCTATGGTAGAAACAGGCGGTCTTTTAATACACAAATCTGTTCATGTCTAGCATGAACTAAACTAAGCAAAGGTATCAATTGATACACTTTGGTAAAACTCCTTAAGTATCAAAGCGATACTTAAAACAAAACATCAAACAAAACCAAATATCAAACGATACTTAAAACCAACCAAGTATCAAAGCGATACCTAAAACAAAACATAAAACAAAACCAAGTATCAAACAATACTTAAAACAAACCAAGTATCAAAGCGATACTTAAAACAAAACATAAAACAAAACCATGTATCAAACGATACTTAAAACAAACCCAGTATCAAAGCGATACTTAAATCAAAACATAAAACAAAACCAAGTATCAAATTATACTTAAAACAAACCAAGTATCAAAGCGATACTTAAAACAAAACATAAAACAAAACCAAGTATCAAACGATACTTAAAACCAACCAAGTATCAAAGCGATACTTAAAACAAAACATAAAACAAAACTCAGTATCAAACGATACTTAAAACAAACCAAGTATCAAAGCGATACTTAAAACAAAACATAAAACAAAACCAATAACAGAGTACCCGTACTGCTTACATGCAGTTAAAGAGTCGTCTTAGCTACAACAGATATTCTGGGACCTACAAGTCAGAAACCAGAAACAAGGACTGAGTAAGATTAATGTGGATAATCAGGTAGCGCTGGCCTTACCCAGAAACATGGAATTTGATGCAAAAACGAAGCCTATCGATGTTCAATATCATTTCATTCGACCACTTATCGAGGAAGGCTGAATTGCACTTCGTCACTGCTCTACTAGTGCAATAACAGTAGAAACCTTTGTAAAGGAATTGCTGATACCTACATTTGCTTGTCACAGCCTTTGTCTTGGTATCATACGTGTGGCTGATGTTGTTACAGAACAAGCGAGAAATAAGGCACGGAGGAATTGCGCAAGATGTCAACAGGTGGCTGTGAATGGAAAGAGATGGGATAGCACCGGCGAGGGGAGGTATTGTTAATCACTGGTGCATTCCGATGATCCGGCTACAGTGTTTGTGGCAAGTTGTTCATTATGGGAAACATATCGGGTCACTTGAGAATAGCCAGAACTGTGGCAACCTGGTACAATCACCAGAAAGGGAAAGAATGTGCACAGGCAAGTACTTGTCTCTAAGGGAGTCTATACAATATAAAGTCGCG
>NW_003299102.1:410410-412348 GCF_000151645.1 Tuber melanosporum
CGGCTAAAGTCCTCCAAGCGCCCTCGGTCTGTCAAACAATACATGGTGACCCGTGAGTACGATTATTTGTAGTTCAGGGCAGCCATGGCGCCAGATGTTTGAGAAAAATGAGTGGCATTACAGGATCAGATTCTACCCTAATTATTATTTTCATCATACAAGAAAGCCAACCAAGATCGAGAACTGTAGAAATATAGTCCGAGTAATTCAGAACACATCATTGACGTTAAACACTCATGTAATCTAGGGACTCTCTTGCAACTTTCAGACAACAGGCAATGAGGAGTGAGACCAACTTGCTGTCATCTGGAGAATCAATTGAACAAGATAGATCAATAGGTCAACCACTACGGAACCAGTCAACAGAATAATATTAATGAAGATATATTGGAAGCGACTGACCAAGGTGCAGAAAATCAGGTTATCAGATATGAGACAGGAGAGGTCAGACAGAAAATAGATACCAAGAAACTAAGAAATATCCTTGAAATAACAACAGAAGACATACTGAGAGAAGATTAATAGAGTGTAGTGTCAATAGTTTTCCAGAGGACTCAGGATGTAGACCTGGAAAATATATCAAGTTATCAAACTAGCCGAGGATACATATCGAAGGAAAGAAACATAATTGAAATTATATAAATATCAAAACAAAGATATTCAATAAGAAACAAAAAGGAAACTTAATATATCCAATAGTGAACATCATAGCCACTAAAGATTTGATTGATCAAGAAATCTGCCAGGAATATAGTATGTAAACCAAGAAAGTAAACATTGCGAGACAGATTTACCCAGCAGATGGGAAGCCAGGTGCGATAGGCCCTATACTCAACATGGTGGAAGTGCCTAACGATATTAATAGTCATAGAAAAACCGTAATGTTCTTAGTAGTTGATCTTGAGAATAATGAGATAGTTCTAAATATGTTATTGTTACGAAAACGCAACATGACCTTTGATGGGAATGAGAACAACAGGACTTTTACATATGAATGATGTAAGACCCAAAGATTCAAAGTTTACTGGAGGTCTACATGATGCCAATACAAGAATGAGGACAAAAAGCCGTGCGCGTAAGGTTCTCCAAAATGTAACTAGATAAGAGAATATAGGGCTAAAAACTTGAAAAGGAGTCAAAGGTGCCTATTAAGGGTTCCAAGAAGGCAGTAGGACAAGATTTATATTGGATGAGAGTACGCCGATACTTTCCAATGGGCACGTAATAATAGTGACAGGAATAGCAATTGGACTACCCATGGCATGTTAGGAGGAAGTAGCAAAGGCAGCAGCCTAGCTATCACGCAGAAGATGATGACAAATACAGGGAAAATGGATGCCGACAATACGGGTAAAATGAAGGTGGTCTTGACTAAGCTGAAAGTGCGAAGATTACAAATATCATGATGGAAATAGAATTACACAATTCATTTTTCAGAAGATCAATGACGAAGAACTACAAGAGGATAATTAACTGAAACAAACTACTAGAGAAAATAAGTAGCTTGGCAGCGTAGAGTAAACCAAGCCCAATATAACTAGGATCAAGATCAAAGAAGCTACAGTAACATCCTCTGAAGGATATTATCTATCGGAGCAAACCTCATGAGGTCTTAAGTTGATGTACTAAGACGAAACAGTGGTTGTAGTAAAATTCAGCATTAGCAGAGAACCCACAATCCAAGACAAGGTATAAAAATACAGAAGCCATAAATCATAGAGCAAATAAATCTTAAAAAAAGTACGATTAATTCAGTAACCTATTGCAGGAAGAGGCTTCCTTAAGGCGACTACCAGAAGACCTGCAGTTGACCACAATATCTATCAGAGTAATGATAAGGAGACAGGAAAACCAAAAAACAATTCTCGGTTAAGAACTATATCCATTAGGAGAAATGGAACTTGAGAAACTCACAAAAGATATTCAACAAAATCGAAC
>NW_003299102.1:412498-413373 GCF_000151645.1 Tuber melanosporum
ATCGATTGTGAAGATACTCAACTGGTACATCAAAACATCTTGCATTATATACCTGGACGATATACTGATCTATTCAGAAAACAAGTAATAACAACCAGATGATGGCTTGAAAATCATGGCTGCCAGACAACAATCTGCAAGTAAGATTAAATCAAATGAATATAAACTTCACTAAGACTAAACCGAATACCTGATATTCATCATCAGTCAAAGTTAAGTCAAGGTTAACCTAGCTAAAATAGTAGCTGTGTAGAAATGGGAAAAGTCTAACAATAAAGCTGACATTCTATTCTTTATAGAATTTTGCAACTTTTACCAAATATTAATAGAAGGATTTAGCAGGCTTTTTACAGCACTTTATAACCTATGCAAAGACAACTAGAAATGGAAAAAAGTAGAAACAGAAGAGAAAGGGTACCACAAGATCAGGATGAATATTAGATTGTACCTATACTGGTTTCCTTCAATATAAATTGAGATCCAGTGATCAAAATTGGCATACGGCAATATTTATAGTATGGAATATTATCACAACCAGATCTAGGCCGAAAATAGAGGCAAGTGTCTTATTGTTCAAAGAAAGATTCTCCGGCGGAATATAACTGAGATGTTGCAAACAAATAACTATTAGAAATAGTTCTAGCCGTGAAGGAATGCAGTTGAAATGTTAAGCACAAGGACCATAAACTCAAAGTGCTTACAGAGTGCAAGAATCCGGTCATCTTTTTGACTAAGAGGCAATTGAATAATAGCTGAATAGAATGGACGGAGAACTATACCAAATACAACTTCAAAATAGAATACCTACAAGTCAAAGAGTGTGCAAAATTAGACTCACTTACACAAATTGCAAAGAACAAACTGCAGACATAGAA
>NW_003299102.1:414376-432358 GCF_000151645.1 Tuber melanosporum
GAAGCAACGGATTTCAATATTTAGTATCGAGCAGTCTTGCGTAGAAAGATATGGGTGCTGGATAAAGAAAAGATAAGGGCAGACCTTATACAAAAGCATCATGATATCCATGCGGTAGGTTAAACAAAAATAATAAATACCCCAGAATTGGTTAGCAAATACTACTACCAGTAGGAACTTTAAAAAACAGTTAAATAATATGGCAAAAATTGTAACAAAGGTCAGATAATGACAGTGGTCCGACACATGCCTTGTGGACTACTATGACTAAACCACACTTCTATAAATCCTGGGAAGTCCATATCAATGGACCTCATCAGCAACATAAATGAGTGAGACCATTATGGCGCTATCCTTGTAACAGTTGATCATGTAACTAAAATAAGTAACTTTATTCTATGCAAGAATGATAGGACAGTCCACATATTTGCCCTCTCCTTATAGAAAGTAATATTCAGACTCTATGGACTACTGAAAGACATAGACATAGATCGAGAATGGCTGTTTACCTCAAGCATATGGAAAGAAACTACAGCGAAATATGGAATCAAAAGATGATAAAGTACCACCTTGAACAGTAAAACAAATAGACAAATGTTATGGATAAACAGCATTCACAAATAATTCTTAAGCATATACATTAACTATTAATAACTTAACTGCAGTAAAGTATTACTGATGGCAGAATTGTTTTTCAACAATAAAAATCAAGAAATAGTTAAAACGACAGGCTGTTATGTAAACTATTGATGACACCCCCCTCATCAGACCAGAAGACATGTGATACTTAAAGAGATAATGGAAAATTCACATAAATGTCACCTTCGAGAAGAGTTAGGATAAGAAACTCTCTCAGACCAATTATGGCAAAAGGATTAATATGATAAACACACAAGACACAATCTGAACAGACAGTCAGGAGAAATGGTTTATATATTCCCCGGCCATATCAATTGTACGAGATCATACAAAATACTGAACTATAATATAATAGAACTATTTAAATTCTTATCAAGAATCAAAAACTGTAAATATAAGCACGACATTCTATCATTAATAAATGTATACAAACGTTTCACATTTCCCCCAATGAACCCTATATAGCAAAGATATTTCTTGCATCAATAAGGACTACTCCTTCTCTGATCAAACTTGGTGGAGCACTAGAATAGGTGTCCAAAGAGAAAATTAACTCATCGATACACTGTAACCAGTATACAAACTTTATTACCTGTTTTGTTTTGTATTTTATTTTCAGTACTAGTTTGATACTTGGTTTGTTTCATCTCTTTTTTAATACTTGTTTTTTTTTTATGTTTTGTTTGAAGTATCGCTTTGATACTTTGTTTATTTTACGTATCATGAATTACTTGGTTTTGCTTTATGTTTTGTGTTAAGTATTATTTGATAATGGGTAGGGTTATATGTTTTGCTTTAAGTATCATTTTGATACATAAGTGTATCTACCAAGCTGTATCACTTGATACCTTTATTTAGTTATGTTAATACTCAACATACTCAGATAAACATATTTGAAGACTGCCTGATTCTATAATGCAAAGGTCAGACTACACATACAGTATTTTAACATACTCAGTTAAACAGTTACTCTTTTCATTTTCCAGTACACGTTCGAAGACTCCTGCAGTTTTCGGCTGTCACCTTCTCTCTTGTATAGCAGGCTACAGGTCTGGTATTGTACTTTATCCCAAAACCTGATTATCAGCTTGTGAATAGGTTGTATATACTGTTGTCACCTTCAATCCCATGCCAGGTGGGCTACTTAGTATCAACAATATGATCCAAAGTAGTATATATCCATGAACTTTATAAACCTACAGGGTCTCCTTAAACAGTTCCAAAAGGGCGAGCTATGCAAACTAACAACTAACCATAAGGGACTCCCCTGATAGACAAGATGCCTACTGCATCGCAGTTAGTCCAACCTGCTCTCCTGCACATAATGCCAAATGGGAATTCGTGGTAGAGAAGGATAAAAGACAAACTTAGGAACAGGACTACTGTATATACAGCAGGACAATATGTGTAGATGGGGAGTGCTAGATTCAAAAGTATGTAAAGATGAGTCATAATTGGTTTCCTACTAAAGGGAATAAAATGAAGTTCTTTGAGGAGGAGGATAAAAGCCTACAAGTGGTAAACGAATGACCTTCAGTCCTGACAAGGTCTAGATACTTCAAATTAGACTGGTAAAGCTGGTACAGAAGGTATTATTCTTACTACTGATACCAGTACAAAGAGGCTGTGAAGAAGACAAATGCTGTCCAGATACAGTCTTAGAAGTGGGAGGACAACTGTTCCTAAGTCTATAATCCGAAAATGTGAGGAACAATTACTAGGCCAAGGGAAATGACCACTGGGGCAGCAAGAAACTGTCAATGAGCTGTAAAGGGGAAACTCTAGGATAGACCTAATGGTTGGTGTAATCTGGATAATATACAATGATAATATTGACCGACTAGAAGTGCAATTTAGGATGTGTGAATATTAAGCAAGGTAGTAGCGTGATCTTTCACAAAACCAATATGACACTGATAATCACAATGTGAAATAGATTCTACATATAGCAAATCGAATCAAAGAAGCAAGCTACAAAGCTTGACAGGACATGACCTTAGGAGGAGAGTAGCAAAGGTCACTAATGTGGCTGAGCGAGGTAATCATCTTTACATGACAGAGAGTTATGTGTCATCGGTACATTAAAGCCTTCACACATATGACCATTTTGATCATCTGATCTGTTTATAGTATGATTTTTTATATTTTGCATATAATTAAATTATGAGTCATGGAATATGCACCTTGCAAGAGTATCTCGTAGGTATGCCTAGTGGACGTGATTATCTTTCTCAGATAATCTCATTACAACATTATTGATTTCATGCATGTGACCAGTTTGGGTCAAATGACTTGCATGTATTGCATTCTGACTGGTTTATCTGTTTTCACATGTAATCTTACTATAAAGTCATCAAATTCACATGTGTGACCAGGTTGCTCATATCACTAGTTTGTTATAATTTAGTTTTACACATTTGACAGGTTTGGTCACATGACTAGAGCATGAATAATATCTATATCAGCAGTTGATGATGGCATAGGAGGATAGCTTCCTCAGGCTTTACTCTCAGTACTGTCTTCCTGCTTGTCTGCACTTTGTCTCAGTAGTCCGCTTCTATACCTATCTGGATCTTGGTTGGCTAGAGGTTATCTGTGTTCACCTACGCTCCTGCTCTTGAAGATAATGGTATAGTGGTAAGCAGGTGCACTTACTTGTATCAAATTGTGTTGTTTGCAGGCTATCGCTGCCACAATACTAGCACTTTACAAATTTCATAATTGTCAAATACACGCCAATTGGTAAAATGTTTACCGCTTCCTGTCTATCATCAATTCTCTGTGTTTGCATTCAGCTGTAGGTATTTGAATATATTGTTTGGTAGTAACACGCATGTCATCCTTTGGTCCAGCTCACGTTTGTTTGATTTTACAATAGTCTTAAGTTCTCACAATACAAAATCCCACTGGTTCACTTGATGGCTATCTCATATCTTCAATTGGTCATACTGGCCACATCTATCTTTCAGGTGCAGAACAGGATCCGCTTGGCCCCTACTTGTTCTAATTTTGTTCCCATAGTTTGAATACTTTAATTTTTGTTATCACTATTCTGTTGTAGATTTTGTCCTTCAGCCATCTAGGGTAGTGGAGTCAGGTGTCTCCTCCTCACCTCGGTGGGAATGGCATAGACCCTGTAAAGATCTAATGCCTAGGGTTGGCTTTTACTATTTCTTTGAGTGGTGTTGGATAATTGACTACCAGAAACCTGCATTGTTTATAGGTTACAGTGTTTCTGTTATGAATTGTAGTTGGCAGCTTCAGCCATTATCAATGGTGCCTACCTTTTATTTCTCTACCTCTGTTTCCTTCACCTGCCCCTTCGCTGTCATGTGGGTTAGGGGTCCCTCTTATCCCTGATAAAGTTTGTGCTTCTCATTGGACCTCGGGGATTGGCCTCCACTTGCTCTACCTAACTCTATTCTGGGGTAGTTTGGCTTCTGTTCAGCTGGTGCTGCTGCCTTAAGGTATTGGTACTGCCTCCTCAATGGCTCCCAGTTGTGGCTGATACTCCAGACCGGCAGATATGCTGTCGGGGGCAGGGACACTATTACTGTGGGCAAGGCAAGTGGTTTCTGGATGGGGTCGTGTATAGGCTATCGAGTGACTGCCTATTGGTTGGCCATTCTGAGTTGATAAGAGGACTTGATCAGTCTTCTGGAGTCACGTATGCACGGCTTGCTGGTGACGGATGTAAGGGTGACGAGCAACCTGCAAAGAGCAGCCAGGCTTGCTTGAGGCTGTATGGAGTGTCATAAAGCGTTTGCCACCATCTCAGGCTATTATAGTCGGGCTACTGAGTACTGAAAAAAACATTCACCATAGACTAGCTAGTGTATGACCATCGGTGTACATACTGGTTAGGAACCACTTGGTTGGACCAGTTAGAGTTAAGTACACTGGGTTGTGTTGACCTTGTTTGGTTTCTTTTATTTGGTACCAGGTATGGCTTCAGTGGGCAGGATACTACGGGAGGGAGACAGGTCACATGGAGCATCTCATTCTGTTACTAGGCCCATGATTTTGTTTCGTCTAAGCTTATTTCTGTATGTTATAGGTAGCGGGTACAGCTCCTGCCCACCAGTATACTGCAGAAACATCTAGCAAATTCGGTTCACAGGGATGGTGGCAGGTATGAGGGTATGAGAGGTAGACATTATCATCGCCTCATTACTACCATGGTACTGGTGGCAGAGTTAGATTGGTTTTGATTTCATTTTGTGGAGGATAATGCTTGAAGGATGTTATTAGACTGGGTGATACCATTGTATATGTTTTTGGAAGAGGAAACTGCTCCAGTTGGCTTTTGTTCTGTTTCTGCTACACTGTAACGATCCCCTTTTTAGATAGTTAGTTCTTGGCGACGGGGAACAATACTTATCTTTTCTGTCTTCTTCTTTCTTTGTCTTACGATAGTTCTAGGCCTCTGCCTACGTTACCGATAATACAAGACCTGTGTCTTCTATCGGAAATGCCTATCGTAAGCTTTCTCTAACTCGTCTTCAGGACAAGCACTTCTTGGTGTAATGATAACGTTGCAATAAAGATAAATATCGTAAAGGTGTTTTATATTTGTTAAAGTAATAAGTAGGAAAAGTACTTAGAAGTCAATCTAATTTTATTTAAACTCGTACTGCCAACACTGGTATATGTCGAGCCCCCGCTGGCACAGGGATACCACTAACCGGTATACCACTAATCCTAAGCTAACTAGGTCTACGGTTCCACACCTGCCATCCCCGAGTCATGCCCACACGGAAACCCATTAGAAGACCATCAAACAACCTAGCGCCCGCCCCGGTCCAAGTCCATAGTCCCTCTGGTATGAAGCCAACCAGCACTAAGCGTAGCCGAAGCCGAGCAAAAGACCAACCCGACCAGGTTCCGTGTCCAACCAACATAAAATCACCACCACTCGGTCTAAACACCGTCCCACAACACCTCCAGCTCAGTAGAAAACCAACAAAAACAAAACAAATATCAACTACAGGTGACACGATGGCAGAGAGGAGGTGACCAAAATATCCACCTCTCGCATCGGCATGCGAGGCCGTCGACCCTATGAACCCACTTTGCCAATTGCCTCCAAAGAGCGTAATGGTGAGGAGGACCTGTACCCGCTGCCTGTCCCCCAAAAACAAAACCCATAAACAAAGGAAATACATAGAGGTGGTAACAGACCGAAATGGTCAGTGGGGCCTATCTCCGACCCATGGTGCCTTTCCCCCGCCAGCCATGCCCATTACCAGACCAAAGAAACCAAACAAACTTCCGCAACACCCAGCACACAGAACCCAAACAAGTCCAACCAGGTGGTTGCAACCCACTATCCGCACAGGTGGCGATCAGCCCAGCGGTCCGCCGGGGAGCTTTACAGTACTCAGCAGCTTCACCCAGCAGCCCAAACCGGTCCAGAAACACTTAATTAGACATTGCCCAACTTGACGCATGCGCGACCGGTGCTCACAGGTGCCTCTCCCCCCCCAATCAGCCCCACCCAAGCGCCACACACCAGACGCCACAGAGCCCATCCAGCCCCCCCAGCCCCTCAGACAGATCAACCATCCGACAGCCACCGGACAGCTTATACCCAGGCCCGCTAGGCAGCCATTGGTCTTGGCCACAGGAACCGAGCCCCAACCCTCAGCACCATGTAGCCGAGGGGAGCCCACCAGCCACAGCCGGGAGCCACAAAGGAGGCAGCACCAACGCCCGAAGGTACGGGCACCAGCAACACCATCCAACCCAGCTGAACCGAAATCCAACCAAGTCGGGAAAGAGTAAGCAGATCCAGCCAAAGCCAGCCCCACAGGTGTGGCAACAGGCACAGACCCAACAATGGGCAAGAGGCATCCCCAACTGACGCGACAAGAAGGAGGAGGTCGAACAAACAGAAGCAGACAAACAGAAGGTAGGCCCCGCTTGCAATGGGTGAAGCCGCCAACTACAGACCACAACCGAACCACCCAGACGCACAGACAGCACGAGTGTCTGGCAGCCAATCATCCCACACCACCCCAGGCGGCAACAATAACCACCCCAGGGGGTAAGAGCTTTCAGTGTCAAAGCCATCCCCACGAATGCGAGGAGGAGACACCTGAGTGAACCACCGTAAATGCCACGAGGACAGAAACTCCAAGGGAACGGCGATAAACAACATCGTAGGATTCCGACCATAGAAATATGTAATAATGAGGAGGGGGGGGGCCGGCGAGGCGCTCTCGCCAAAGGATTGATGCGGGGGTACGATGTATTGATACTTGGGAAGGTCATCAGTCTAACCCAAAGGCATTTTGTATCGTGAGAACTAAGGACTCGGTTAAAACCCAACAACAACATGAGCTGGCCCAACGATCGACACGGGTGATCCCCCCAAACACAATGTTCAATCCCCGCAATCAAACGCGAAGCCTGGGAGTAGATGATAGACGGGAAGCCGTAGACATTTCACTGCAAGAGGCCCGTAAGCGACTGTGATGAAGTGCTCGAAGTGCCAGTATCGTGAGATAACCAGCCCAACGAAACGAGACGCAAACAGGTTATCCGCCACGCAACACCCCACTGACCTCAACACCAAAGACCCCAGGAACTATTGAGCGAACTTGGATTTCTCCCCCAGAATCCAAGGCATCAAGGCCCATCATGATGGCGAAGGAAACGCTCGAGGCGAAGCGACGGTAAGGACGAGGAAAAGTACTTAGAACCAAGCATTAAGAACCTATCTTCCTCGGCCTCATCGGCCTCCTTATATAGTATTCTTCCCACCTGCAGTCATGTGACCTAAAGTGGTCACATGTGCGAAACCAAATCATAACAAACTATTCATATGACCAAAGTGATCACATGCTCAAAATCCATGACCTTATAGCAAGGTCATATACAAAATGCATCAACCAATCATAACGCAATAAACAAGTCATATGACTTGACTGAGTCATATGCGCGAAACCCTTGACCTCATAATGAGGTCATGTGCAAAACATAAATTATATGTGCAAGGCTTACCCATAAGCTATACTCGCAAGGCATACTTGTCAGGCACATGTCCCATGACTCATACTTGAGCCATGTGGGAAAGCATCACAAATCCCACACATAACCAATCATATAACCCTAATGAGTCATATGTGTAAAACAATAACGTACCTGTGACTCATAACTATGCGTTACGTGAAAACCCTTTTCTCGCTAAGCCACATTCGTGACATACCATAGTCCCTGTAGGCTTTATTCCAGAAGTGAAATACACTGGCACTGGTGAGGGCGCTGGGTTTTATCATGGTCTTGAAAGTGGTTCTCATGCAGGTATAGATTGGGGATGGTGGGTATGGGGCTGCAGAATTAATTAGCATAGGATTAATGGTATCCCAATTAGCATTATACATGTGACAGAAGTAGCTCGTTCTATACCTGTATCAGTATTATGAGTTTAAATAACCTTTTATTGACTTCCAAGTTCTGTCATACTCTCTGCCTTTCCACCACCTCCTTGGTCAGCCTCTGCTCTCATGATAATGTTTAATGCTGGGTAGCCATATCCATTGACCCAGTATCATCGCGTTAAGGATTCTTGTCTGGCTCTGGGCATGTTTACTACTTTGTGTTCTATTTCACCCATCATTGGTTCTCACTTCCAATATACCAGCACTTTGAGTAGTTCTTCCCTGTAGCTTATAGGTCCCTTTCAGTAAAATGTCTTCACCTTCATCTCAATCATCCACTTGCTTTTTTTCATGTTGAATTGTCCGAATTTGAGTCTTGTATGAGCGGAGATCACCTGTGTCGTTCTTTACTCCAGCTCAGGTTTTATTGGTTTAAACACAGGCATTACTTTGCAAGATACAAACTGTCCACACATTTGCATTATGACAGTTCTGTGTTTTCAACTCGAGTTAACGATCACATCAATCAGCCGGTAGACAGAGCAGTACTTGTCCTGTCTCTCCTTATTACAATTTGTTTCTAAGTTCAGAAACCTGCAATATTACTTCTCCCTGTTTAATTTGAGTTTTGATTCTTATGGTATTTATAGTAGTTCAGTCAGCTGTTACCTCCTCCACTCAATCGGGATCGTATTGACACTATAAACCTTTACCTTCTGCTCTTACCTTTGTTGTTACCTGGCATGGTGTGAGTGGATTAGATGCTAGTTACTGGTAATATTTGCCTATTATCATGGTTCAGTTGTACATTGTAGTTGACAGCCTTATCCATTACATGTGAAGCGTATCTTATATTTGTTTGCTTCTGGTATCTTTGCAACTCAGCTCATTGTTACACTCACTAGTAGTGCCTCATTCCTCTTATTTAGTCTATACCTTTTACCCAACCTAGGGGCCCTCTTCACATGGTTCTGTTTTTTATTTTCTTAGCTTGGTTGTGCTTTAGCTTGGCTCGATTGGATCATATAGCTATTATTAGTACATTCTAGTATTGGTTTTCCCTTATTTGAGGTTCATTGTCCTGCCTGGTACCCCATACTCTGCATAGTATTGTAGTTAGGAATCTGTGAGCATGGGTAGGATCAGAGGCTGCCAGACGTAGTCAGGTATTGACTGTCCTATGGCAGTCAGAGGGTTGATCTACCTGAGGGCCTGAATGGGAGGGATGGATAAAGCTGCATTTGGTGTGTAGAGCTTGGGGCAGGTAGAACTGTGGCAAAGGTGTACCCGCAAGGCTCAGCCAGAATGGTATCGGGTTGGGAGGGGTCAAATTAAGCCTTTTTGGCTGAGATAAAGGCTCTTATCGTTAAGCTGCTGGGTGCTATAAGGCTTCCTCAGCAACCTACTAGCTCATGGCTACCAGTCCAGTTCTTGGATTCTAACCACCAGGTTGGACCTATTCTGAACCTATCTGATAGTTTCTGTCTTCGTCGTTTGATTTCCTTGGTTTCATTAAGAGTGTGGTAGAAAATGGCATGACACTCCTGGTAGGAGAGAGGCACCAATAGCTGTTTAACTGTATTACCACCTTAATCATCTTCTGCTTTTTCAAGTGTTTGTTTAGGTCAGGGTAAGTGGGTACATGTCCTCCTTCCCGGTATAATATAAGAAGGTAATAGGTACGGAAGGTTCATTGAGTTGATAACCATTCATTCTGGAATAAGACCTATAGGTGTTACATGCCTCCTCCCTGTCATAGTGCCACCTGTGATGCAAGATTGGCTTTCGCCCATTTTTCTTTTCTTTTTTCTTTTTGTGGTTTATTGGGCTGCGAGATAGGATACATACCAGTGATTAAGAATTTCATGTTTGTTGGAGGAGAAACCTGGTCCAGTTAGTCCTTTGTTCTACTTCAGCTGCACTAAGTACTGTTTGACTTTATACCTTAGATGCTACAGACCTGGACCTGTAAGTATACTGGGTAGTTTAATGGTCTTGTAATTTGTTCTCCTGCGGATATGACTATGGCAGGGCAGATGCAGATTGGTAGACGGAGCTTGCTTAAAACCAGTGGTATACTGGTTAGTTGTATCACTGTACTAGTATTGTCTCATTGCTTGCCTATTTTGAAGGTACAAGTTTAAGTAAAATTAGATGAAGTATTAAGTTCATTTCTCCTCCTGACTTCCAATATACCTCAAAATGTGGAGATTTTTCTTCGACTAATCAGAGCTCAAGATTTCTCTCTCCCAATTGGGCTCTACTCTTGAACCTATAGCATCTCCTTTCAGGCTTATGATTATCACTCTGCCTACATTTGCAGGAAGTCTTTTTTATTTTTTATATACCTTAAGAGTTTTTCACTTACTTCAACTCCACCCTGTCGCTAGGGTTAAGGAACGCTCTGCTGTATCCACTAAACTTAGGCACAGACAACATGCTAGTCTTTGCAGTTGTCAGAGCTGATGAAGAATAATTTCTGTAAACAGAGATAGTCTAGGAATTCTCCAAATACACTTGTGTTATTTATAACTACCAAGCACAAACTAAAGCGCGTGTAACGATGCCTCCTTGGATAATAAATGCTTGGCGACGGGGAACGATACTTCTCTTCTGCGGTTTCTTTCTTAGTCTTACGATAGCACTAACCCACTGCCTATGTTAGCAATAGTACAAGACCTGTGTCTTCTATGTGAACACCTATCGAAGCTTTCTACCACTCTGCTTCTTGAAGAGCTCTCCTTGGTGTAACGATAAAGTTACAATAAGATAAAGATCGTAAATGTCATGACTGTAGCTTAGCGAGGAAAAAGGTTTTCACGTGACACATAGTTATGAGTCACAGGTATTTTATTGTTTCACACATATGACTCATTCGAGTCAGATGATTTGTTCTGTGTAGGATTTGTGATGCTTTGCGTATGTGATTTATCTTTCGCACACGACCTCATTATGAGGTCAGGGGTTTCACGCATATGACTCAGTCGAGTCATATGACTTGTTTATTGCGTTATGATTGGTTTATGAGTTTTGCACATGACCTTGTTAAGAGGTCATGGGTTTTGAGCATGTGACAATCTTGGTCACATGATTAGCTTGTTATGATTTGATTTCGCACATGTGACCACTTTGGGTCACATGACTATGGGTTGGAAGAAGACTCTATAAGGAGGTGGATACCGCTACGGAGTATAGGTTCTTCACGCTTTGTTCTAAGTACTTTTCCTACTTCTTGCACTCCTTGTCGGAAGTGAGCATAACCAATACTTTACCTTATTTCGCTCACGGTAAATACTTCACCTACAGTTGCTTGTTAGTGTTTTTCGTTACTGGTAGTCGGTTAGAAGTAGTTGTTCTCGCTTAGAAGATACTTCAGTGTGAGATATCGGTGGCCTAGTCCCGGTAATCACTGAATGCTGTTTGGGCGAGGATGGTGTCTTCGACAGCCTCCTCATCCACTGATTCTCCCCCTCCTTCAAGGATGTCGTCCCCTGTTCGGTTTGGCTCCAACCCTTCCTCCTAGCTTGTGACACCCCGTGCGGCCCGGCCTCTTACCCCTACTACGAGGGCCGACTGTGGCCTCATCATCGCAACTACATGGTCATATGTTGCACTCGAAGAGTACTTTGGCTTCCTACAGTTTCACCAATGCCATGGGTGTCAGAAAGTGGTAAACCCGCAGTTTGATGATTTAGTTCGGCAAACGGTCGCTGAGGTGACGGTTGCCATGATGAAAGAATTGGAGGTTTTGGTGAGAGGTTTCCTAATCGGGAGAGGCTGTTTAGCTACATGTGACTTGAACAAAGACACTACCACAGGACTCTTCATTCGGTTCAACTGAGACCATGGCTCGGAATGCTCTCCATCCCCCTTGCCTTCCCCTCCTAAAGATTCTCAGACTATCGTCGCTGAATCCTCCGTCCCCCCCACTAAGGACAACTCAACTGCCACCACGGTTGAGGCCAGCTCTTGGTCCACTACTCCTCCCCTCACTAGGGCTGTCCAGAGCAAGATGCCCAGCTTCTTCCACTAGGCCCACAGTACAGGGACTGGCTCCTCGACGCCATCCTTCCTGGCAGGAATGTCTTCAGGTAAAAGTGCTTTTTACGAAACTGCGAAGTTCAAGCTCGACAACCCTGATGATGAGGAATATAACCCTCCTGCCCCCGGAGCCTGCCTCCGAACATGGTCGGCATCTCCTGCTAGGCGATCCGCTGCTCCTCTCCTTGGTCCTAAATCTTTGAGGGCTATTAATGTCGATGAGGGACGGAAAAAACAGATTGTTCCCCCTCTTCCAGTCCTACCCCTACGCGATCACCAGGGCTGCCTGGCCATCGCTCCGCCTGTGGTACTCCCATCAACAATCGAAGCCACACTCCCTTCTCCATCCCTGCTAATGACTGAGAATGTCCTACCCACCGCTGACATGCTGGCTAGGGATACCTCTATGTAGCTTGATGATGTGGGCAACTCAGAAGCACCTGGTTTGGGTGACAGCATACACGCCCCTTCACCAGCTATGGGTTCATCACCTCCACCTAATATTGTACGATGGGTGTCATCTCCTGGAGGCCAACTAGAGGGTCTCTCAGAAATACCAAGTGGCGATTCTAACCAATTGGAGGTTCAGCTCCCAGAGACCGAACCAGAGGACGCCAACGCTGTGGTGGCCCAGGCCGCCTCAATCATGGCAGGTGTCAGTGAGATACTGGATGCTGGTAAGACTCCCTCTCCCTGACCCCACTCTGGTATTATAATCGGGTCCATGTTGGGAGGCCTGGAAGACATCCAGTCTGGCAATACGCAGCCTCTCCTCTCCTCGGAGTCCGGGTCGATTGAAGATGACACAGTACAGGACGTACGGACTTGGATGAACAGTGGCCCCACCTTTGATGATTACGGTCTGAGAAACGCGATAAACTACTGGAGTCGAGTTCATGTCTTAGAATGGACAGTAAAAGCACTGACCGACATTGTTGGCAGACAAGGGGAGGAAATTGAAGCCCTTCAGGTAAGGTTGTCCCCCCATGGCGACCCCCCCCCTGCTGTACCTCACCGTACCTCTGCTCTCTCTTCGGTGCCAGCCCTACCATCCCCTACTCCTATGAGCAAGGAGGCCTCTACAGCGGCTCCTACTGCTAAAGCCTCTTTTACGGAGGTAGTAAAACTAATGACATATGTGCCCAAACCTACTGCTAGCCTGCAGGAATGAGTACATCCTACCCAACCCGCATCAGGGGCCTCCTCCCACCAGTCCAGCAGCGGCAGTGGCTGCTGCAGTGAAGGGGGGGTAGTCTTGGGAGTAGCCAGTAGAGGTGAAAGCAAGTCTATTCACTGGGAAGATGCTGAAGTGGAGGAGAAAGGTAAAAAGAAAGAACGAAGGAAATGTGGCAAATGCCTGAGTGGTGCTGCTAGAAGGAGAAGAAAGACTGCTAGAGGATCTGGTGAAGAAAGGAAGGCGGCAACCCTGGCCAAGACTCAGGGGAAGGCTGATCTACAGGAATTGGCCCCGCAGGATACGATACCTATTACTACAGTGGTTCAATCGGGGCCAGCAGCCCTAGCGGGTGTCAAAGTAGCCGCGGCTCAGACACGACAGGAATACTGACGAGTACCAATGGGGCCCCCACACCAGCTAAACTCAGTACCACTACCACCACACCGGTCACTAACCCCGAATGCTAGGAAAAGGCAGATCACCATGCTCTTCACCTGGCGGAAGAAGGTTGCCCTGCCAGAAGGCGTCGATATCGAGATAATCTCAAATCAGATTCAGCAGACCTTTTCCAATCAGGGACAGATACGTGGAAATACTCCTTATATTTGCGTGGGACACTTGCGGCCAGAAATTGGATGCATCTTCCTGACTTTGGCAGCACACTCCATGACAGAGTTAGGCAGCCGGCTTGATAAAGCCAGGCTCGACCAGCTTAGGGAATTGTCACTCCCGGAGTTTGAATTCCAGAGGAACATGGAAAAGGTGAAGATTTTTGTTTCTGGTGTGTCACTTGCTGATACAAGACGGGGATCGATTTGGAGAGTGGAAGGATAGACTGGAAGCAGGGCTTGTAACGGCCTTAGCACTGATCTGTAGAAATCCAATACTGGTGTAGTTACTGTTTCCTGGCCCGATATTATGGGATCCATACACGCCATGAGGCAGGCCAATGCTACAAGTTGTGGCATCCGCTTCGTGGTGGAAAATAATGAGGCTATGAAGGAAAGACTGGCAGAGGGAAAGATTTGGTTGCAAGTAGGTACCTGCAATGTCCAAGGTTTCGAAGAGAATCGCCCCCTTAAGGTATGTGGCAAGTGCCTGGAAACTGGCCACTTCGAGGCGACATGTGGCTGCCACACCAGGTCCCAATTCTGCTTCGGAGAACATTTCTCTAGGGAGCACATATGCAGCGAGCTGGCTTGTCCCGGAAGTGTGGGTCAGGCCTGTCGATATACCAGGAGACATTGTTGGTTCTGCGACAGGATGGACCACTTCACAGGACCTGAGCGATGCCTAGGTAGTAAATCATGATCCCGCACTCCACCCTCCTCACCTGCTGGACAAGGAACCGCCACACCGACAAGACCTGCCAGGAACCTGTCAGAAAACCAGAACAGCAGGGTGGGAGGGTAGGAGGAAATGGAAGGAGAAGAGGCTGCAGCCGTGGGAGGTCCCAAACACCCAGGCTGGTCGATATCACCAGTGATGAGGAATATGAGGCTCCCTGCCGTAAGTCAGAAAAGGCCAAGGGTAAGGAACCAGAATGGCCTTCCCCCTCCCCATACCTGGCATGTAGAATTTTAAAAACTAGGGCCTGCACCGCCACTGAACCCTGTGATGAGGAAACTGGTTAGGTTGCCTGGGATCCGGATACTGGCTCCGCCTA
This sequence comes from Tuber melanosporum, assembly GCF_000151645.1. Taxonomy (NCBI): domain Eukaryota; kingdom Fungi; phylum Ascomycota; class Pezizomycetes; order Pezizales; family Tuberaceae; genus Tuber; species Tuber melanosporum. The sequence continues at coordinate 429,282 of NW_003299102.1, forward strand.
TGCCTCCGGCCCCTGTGGCACAAGTGGATCAGTCGAGGCCCCGTTTGAATGCTTATTACAACAATGGCATTAAACGTGGGGAGGAGTAGTCGGAATTGGGTGCTGGTGTTTAATTTGTTTTTGTTTGTTGATTTGTTATTTACTGTCGAACCTCCTGTGGATCAGGAGGGACAACATATACCAGTAGATGTTGATGGGTGGGATTTGTTTTCCATTGTTGAAGAGTCAGTTGTTGAGGTATTTGTTCGGTCCCACATTTGTGGACAGTTTGAGGTGGTAGGGCTTGGGGAAGGCAGTGCTTGGATTGGGTATTGGGAAAAAGGGGCAAAGAGGGTACTCGCTGGATGTTACTTTCGACTTGGCTATACCAAAGACCAGTTTGTCCGACAGTTGGATGAGCTTGGGGAACCTGACATCGCGTTTGCAGATTTCAACGCCAGACATCAAGACTGGGACCCCAACGCAGACCATAACAATACAAGCAGACGGTGGCTAAAACAATGGTTCACAGCCCCGGTTCGTGACATGAATATGGTACCTCTAACGGTGCCAACCTTTCGAGCTATTTCCAGAATCGACCTATGCCTGCACCGGGTCGCCTATGTCAGATATCGATACATGGATGCTGCTGGCTGTGAGAACAGTACTCAAGTCCTCAAGCTGAAGGTGGACCTTCCTGACAATGTTATGCGTCGGAGGCCGGCTTGGAAAATGGCATTTTGGGAAAAGGTTGGGAAGCAGTTATATGCCCTTAAAGAAGTGGGAAATGAGAGGCTGTAGGAATGGGTGAGGTGTGGGGTGGACACGCTCCCACAGGCCTCCATTGGCTGAGATCAGTGCGAGTAGTGGACAACAGAGTTGAAAATGATGAGGTTGGATGTGGCTCGGCTATGATAATACTCCAAGCGCTATGGGAAATGGACAGAGGACTGCAAGCTGGTCTGGAGTGTTTACCGGGCTTGCCTGTTGAGGGCCAGGTTCCAACACATCAGGGCCCAGATAGCTGAGAGTCAGCATCTGGATGTTTTTTAGCTGGCACGAAGGTTGGAAGCCAAGTGAACACTTCCCTCCATGGCCCAGCAAGATGGGTCCTCTGCTACAATGCATCCAGACATCAGCGAAATAATTGCACAGCAGCTATCTCCTGGCGATTCTGCCCCTTGGAAGGACTCCATGATTAATATGGACAGTGCTCAGGAAATGGAGATTACCGTTGCTAGGTCCCCTACGAATAAGTGTCCAGGTGAGGATGATATCGGATACCCTTTCATACGATTCGGGAAGCGGAGGGATACAACATCTTTGCAACGTCTGGTTGACGACCAGCTGCGTCACGATATTCTGGATTGGCATTGGGCAGAGGTAGTACTCATACTGAAGCTTGATAAACCCAGATACGATGTCATCAAGTCATGGTGAATGATATACCTCCTCCCGACATCTGCGAAGGTTGTAGAATGCGTGGTCCGGTTAAGATTGTCCATGTGTGTTGATCTGGAGGGGACACAACTTGGTTCTCGCCAAAAGAGAGAGGTTCATGACGCCATGGAAGTGGTATTTAAATTCCTATGGCATAATCAGGGCTATAAACTGCTTGTTTTGTCAATAGACTTTGAAGGAGGATTCGATAACATTGATGTTGACCTCCTGTCAGACTTTCAGTTTGCATGGGTGTGTCGGTCGAAACAGTGTCAGTGGATGCGAAGATGGACTTCCTGTCGGCGGATTGGTTTCTGTTTTAATAGAAGAATCTCCAAGATCTACTATGTCAACAAAGGGATGCCTCAGGGCTCGCCTCTCTCTCCTTTGCTCTTTGGGGCCTACGTGGCGGATATATTCACACCATGAATTCGATACTCCCCTGGGGTCCGACAATTAGGGGTCTCATACGTTGATGACAGGGTCATCATGGTAGCTGCAGATTCTTATAACACTGCCCAGTACCCTGCAGCCGAGGTTTTTGCAGACTGCGATCATATAGCAATGGCTAGGAGAATGTGGTTTAGTGCCCTCAAGACCCAGTGGATTGGGTTTGGGGACAGCGATTAAGGAGGAATGGAGTTGCTGGACAAAATGGTTTTGCCATCTGAGGATTTGCAGGTTCTTGGGTATAGGTTTAATGTATTTCTTAACTTTGCTTCTCATATAAAGTACTGGTTGGAAAGGAGGTTAGGTGTTAGGAAAAGGATTTCGATGTTGGGGAGAAGGTTTGGGAGTGTTGGTAGGGTAGGGGCATGGGAGACTTACCGCTTGGTACAGGCAGCCTACCTTCTGACTGTATATTACGGACTTGAATTTGTAAGCGACCATGGGTAATATGTGAAACAGATTGAGGTCCACATCAATGACTGCCTCCAATTAGTTTTCCGGACTCCTATGAAGCTGGCAAGCAATATATTACTGGCTGAGTTCGGAACACCACCGGTTGCCATGCAAGGGAGGTATCTGTAGCAGAGGTGCTACAGCCGATTTATTAACTACCGATACTGTGATCAACACCCGTGGTTTGCTGAGATGTGGCTCGGTTGGAAGCAGGAAGGGATGGTGGCAATTCGGCAGAACTCGGACAAGGAACTCACCTGCCACCAGACGATTGTGATTGGGAAAGGCAAAGCGGTGATCGCTGCATACCACCGTTGGCTGTACACAGATCTTTGCAAGACCATGGATGTGGTCATATACATGGATGGGTCCAAGTCCTCTGAAGGGGCCGGTGTGGCATGGGGGGTATTTGACAAAGGGGCCCTAACATGTGTCGATGGGTGCTCCTTTCCCCTATCTTGGAGCATTGTTGAGTGCGAGCTGTTTGCGGTGGTCTGTACACTCCGACAGGCCCAAAGGATGGCCAAGAGACGTCCAGTTCATGTGTTTCTGGACTGCGTTCTAGCCCTCACCCTGGTAGACAATATGTTTTCAGAAGGAGATTCGGCTGAATTGTGAGAGGTTATGGCACCACTGATTAACGAATTCAGCCACGTCAGCCTTAGCTGGGTTCCAGGACAGATGAGCATCAATGGCAATGAGATGGTTACGGCCTGTGGTAGGATCCTATAACGCGCCAGAAGGCATTCTTACCC
>NW_003299102.1:433168-434586 GCF_000151645.1 Tuber melanosporum
CTAACCCACCTAATAGTGGATCAGGGTTCTCGGGTTTAAACTGTGTCAGGTAACTCCATTGACGGCACACTGATGGTCGAAAGAGGCGGCCGGCTAGCAATGGTAAGAGATCCTACAGCTTGTGCCATGTGCGAGAAAAAACACACTGGCAGTGGATGCGTTCTGCTTGGATTGGTAACCCTGCCCAAGAAGTGGTTGTTTTTGCCCGACCAGTGACGTTGCGACTGTCCTTGTTATAGGACTGCGATTTCTGCGATTGCCACCTAGGAGCTAGTCACCTTCGCCGAACACTTGGAGAAAAGGCCCCACAGTTTACAGATATGTCAGGATCGGTTTAGGAATTCTCGGCACCAGCAATGGGACGAGCAGGGCCTCGTGACTCAAACGTCGGTAGTTTTATGGTGGGCTAAAACAAAGGGGTTGTTAAAAGAAGAGAGTTGTTCATTTTATGGGATGGTTCTGGCCGTGGGGTACTTGGACCTTGGACTACATTATAAGAGGATGGAGGGATGTTGGGATAGACTGTATGTTTCCTTTGTTGAGTATGTGGGACAGGTTTTGCTAGAGGCGGATAGGTGTGAGGTTGTGAGACGGTGGTTGGGTAGTGAGGTAGGAAGACGCTTAAATCTGGGGTTACGCTAGCTGCCACGAGTGCCCGTGAGCCCTCGTAGGTAGTAATTTTGAGATTTATATTTGGGAGGAGTGGTTGCGGGGTGGAATGGTACTTGGTAGTATATTTTAGATAGTTTGTTTGTTTGAGCATGGGAGAGACAGGTCGTATACCCGTATTGGCGGTACTAGTATAAATAACATTCGATTGAATTCTAAGTACTTTTCCTACTTATTACTTGATTGAATATAAAACACCTTTATGATCATTATCTTTATTGCAATGTTATTATTATGCCAAAGAACCTTCTTCATGCAGAAGAGTTAGAGAAACCTTGCGATAGGGGTTCCTGATAGGTGACAGATATCTGGTACTATTGGTAACATAGGCAGAGGCCTAGTGCTATCGGAAGATGAAGAAAGAAGAAGAAATAGGAGAGAAGTATGGTTCTCCGTGACTAAGAACTAACCATCCAAGTAGGGATCGTTACATTACAAACTGTCACCTACTGGAATACCAAACGATACAAGCCAGCATGCTTCAACCCAGATTGTGAAGGAGATATCGACATTGAGGATAAAAACCTCAACCTCTGAGGATTTCGCGACGCCCTAGATCACGTTTCAGCAGAACCCACTAGGGCAGCATGCCCAGTAACTATAAAGAAAGGATCACCAGTCGATAGCTCTCCAGCAGGAACTCTCCAACCTTAGAGAATGTCACGATCAGCAGTACCAGGGCCATGTGCCCCAGCGGCTGGCGCAAGATTCTACGCAATTTACACAGAATGGGAATCGGTTACGACCAA
>NW_003299102.1:434984-473781 GCF_000151645.1 Tuber melanosporum
GTTCGTGATTGTTCGGTCATGCCCCAAAGATAAGGGCATAACTTGGATGCTCCTAAGAAACTGCAGTTAGAGACTCCAAGAGGTATGGGGAATTTCCAACTTGAGTTACACCACAGCAGAACGATTTGCAATATGGGCTATCAATAAAGAAAGCAAGCTAAACCTCATTCGAAGCAACTCAGAAAGCTCTATAGCACACAAGGTGGTCCAATCATCAAGGAATATGAATGGAACGTTCAAACTGCAAGCAGTGCGAGGAGAAAGTCAACCATAACCAGTAGGCGAGCCGATGGAGTTGAACAAATCAAGTGCAGGACCTGCGCTGAACCTGTTTAAGAAAGAGTATGCCAGAAGAATGAACAGGAAACGCTGTTGAAGATGCAGAAAAGCAGGACATCGGATACGAGAATGCAGAAGCTGACTTGACAGTGGATACCAAGGTATCAAAGCAGCTGGAAATAATTGCTTCCAGAATCAAAAGAGTAACAACATTTGCGAAATGATTGCAGAAAATTCACCCACGGAAAACGACAAGGGTTCCCAGTAAACAGTGGTCTGGGAGACGCAAGATGTGGACCTCGAAAACCCATCAAAATGTCATGAACGTGGCTTGGCAGGAAAACACCTTTCACATGACACATGGTTGTGAGTTACAGGTATGTTATTATTTTATTCATATGACTCATTCGAGTCATATGATTTATTATGTGTAAGAATTGTGATGCTTTCACACATGGCTCAAATATGAGTCATGGGACATGTGCCTGGCAAGTATGCCTTGCGAGTGTACCTTGTAGGTAAGCCTTGTGTATATGATTTATGTTTCATACGCGACCTCCTTATGAGGGCTTGTGCTTTAATCATATGACTCAGTCGAGTCATATGACTTCTTTATTGTGTTATGATTGGTTTATGAGCTTTTGCATCGACCTCGCAACGAGGTCATGGGTTGTGAGAATGTGACCAGTTTAGTCACATGACTAGTTTGTTAGAATTTGGTTTCACACAAGTGACCACTTTGAGTCACGTGACTATGGGTGGGAAGAATACTATATAAGGAGGCCGATGCGGCCAAGGAGGATAGATTCTTCATGATGTGTTCTAAGTACTTTTCCTACTTATTACTTTAATGAATATAAAACACCTTTACGATCTTTATCTTATTGCAACGATATTGTTACACCAAGTAAATTTCTTTACGAAGCAGAGTTAGAGAAAGCGTATGATAGGCATCCCAGATCAAAGAAAATAGTCTTGTACTATCAGTAACATAGGCTGCGGCCTAGCGGTATCGTAAGACAAAGGAAGCAGAAGTAAGAGAAGAGAAGAATTGTTCCCCATCGCCAAGACCTAACCATCCCAGGAGGGATGGTTACCTTACAAAGCGCCAGGTAGTGCATACTCCAATCGATACAAGATGGCATCCTTCAACTAAGATAGAAAAGGTGATATCGATATCGACAACCAAAACGTCAACCAAGGGTGATTCAGCGACGCCTTAGATCACGTTTCAGCAGAGCCCTTCAGGTCAGCAAGTCCAGTAACCTCAGAGAAAGGATCTTTAATTTTTTATGAGCTCCCCTGCAGGAACTAGACGAACCGAGAGAAAGTCAGGATCCGTAGTACCTGGACCACTGGCTCTTACTGCTCCCGCCCCAGGCACTAGCATACTTGAAATGATTAAGAATCAATTTCAAGCATTTCTAGTAGCAACAAGAAACACAGGACAAGGTAACATCCAATGATCGAAAGCAAAGAAGCCGGACACATACGAAGGAGCCGCAGACAAACTAAGAATATTCTTGGCACAATGGGAAGGATATTTTACTGTTATGAGATATGGAGAACACCATGATGAGATCAAGATTCCATATGTGGAATCTCTACTAAGAGGATGCGTGGGGCAATAGATCATGCCCATACAAGAGGGAAGAAAGGTGGTGGAATGTGTAACGTAGAAATTGTTTAAGGCAATACTTTTTGAGCAATTCGTGGATACCAATACCAAATAGACAGCAAGACGAAAGCGGGAGAAACTCCAACAAGGAAAAGAAACCTTTTCGGCATACTGGAATGAATGCCGACTATTGGAATACGAGGCCGAATTTGATGATCCTATTCTCCACATCATCCTCCTAAGAAACTGAAGTGAGAGACTCTGAGAGGTATAGGGAATTTCCGACTTGTGCTACACAACAGCGGAACGATTTGGAAGATGGGTTATCAATAAGGAAAGCCAACCTAACCTGGTTCGCAGCAACTCGGAGAACACTATAGTACACAGGATGGTCCAATCATTCAGGAATGTGGACGGAAGCTTCAAACAGTAAGCAGCACGAGGTGAACATCGAGCATTACCACCAGCCGTACCAATCGAGTTGGACAAAGGAAGAGTAGAACCTGCTCTGAACCTGTCTAGTAAAGAATACACTAGAAGAATGAACGGCAAACTCTGCCTACAGTGCGGAAAAGCGGAATATAGGATACGAGAATGCAGAAGCTGACCCGGCTGCAGGTACTAAGGCACCAACCTGCTGGAAATAATCGTTTCCAAAATCAAAAGTGGAGCAACATTTTCAAAATGATCGCAGAAGATTTACCAGCGGAAATCATCTAGGGTCCCCAGTCAATGGTAGTCTGGAAGGCCCTGGATGTAGACCTGGAAAGATCATTAAGGTAGCAAACTGCTACATGGCACTACATACGCTAAGAGGAGACGAGGACAAAGATCATGTGATGATCATGATAAAGATAAACAACAAAGAAAGCGAAGAAATAACATCATACACAATGCTCCACTCCAGGGCTACCGAAGATTTCATCGACAAGGAAATCTGCGACAAATGCGACCACCAGACCAAACTAGTGAAGAAAGCGAGGCAAGTCTACTGAGCAAATAGATAGCAGAGCGGAAAGGATCCTATAACGCATACACCGACAGTATCTATGGACATTGACAGCCATAGGGAAACAGCAACCTTTGAAATAGCAGATCTCAAGAACTCTGAGATAGTCCTCGTGATGCCATAGTTGCGAAAGCCTAATCCAACAATTGATTGGAAGGAGACCAAGATGACCTTTACAAGTGAACTATGTGCGACACGATGTCTCAACAGTTCTCCTGTGATCTACTCAACACTGATACGAGATGTGGAAGAGGAAACTTTGCATTCAAAGTTCACCGTGATACCACAAGAAAAGAGAGTCCAAATACAAAAGCTGGACCAAGAGGCAAAAGTGCCTACCAAGGCTTCTAAAGGGGCAGTAGGATATAACCTGTATGCCAAAGAAGGAAGCAAGATACCAGCCAATGGGCTGGCAATGATAGCAACAGGAATAGCCATCAGACTGCCAGAAGGCACCTATGGACGAATAGCATCCTGTTGTAGTCTAGTAGTCAAACATCGACTCATGACCATGGCAAGGGTGATAGACATTGACTATACAGGTGAAATCAAAGTAGTCCTGGTAAACCTGGCTCAAGAGGACTACAAAGTGCAAAAGGGCAATCGAATTGTACAGTTGATCATCAAAAAAATCAACAAAGAGGATCTGCATGAAGTTATATCGGCTGGAAGAAACCACAAGAGGAGACTGGGAATTTAGAAGCATGGACCAAAACCAGCCCAATACAACAAAAAGAATTGAGATCATAGAGATTACAGCAAAAGCCTTTAGAAGGTACTATCGAAGAGGAGATACCACAGCAATTCTCAAAAGGACATACAAAGATGAAAAAGCGGTCCCAGCAAAAATCAACATCAGCATGGAACCAGCAATCCAAGGCAAGAAATACCCAAGCAAAAACGGATGGAAAGACTTGATTCCAAAGGAATATCATCAATTCAAGAACCGATTTCAAGAAGAGAAAGCTACGGAGCTATCACTTCAAGGTCTCGGAATCGATCACGAAATTCACAAGGACAAAGATAAGAAAACAGGACAAACCAACGAGATTTCCTACAAGAGGTTATCCCCACTAGGAGAGGCAGAGCTCGAAGAACTTAGTAAGTACATCGTGCAGAGCCTAAAGCGAGGAAGGATTAGAGACTCCTTCACATCTGAAGGATGGCCAATACTATTAGTCAAAAAGAAAGATGGAAAAATGAGACTCTCTGTTGACACACTACAGAGTCCTAAATTGGTTTACCAAGAAAGATTGATATGCACTACTGTTGATTGGAGAAGCACTAGACCGACTGCAGTCAGCAAAATACTTCACCAAACCGGACATCAAGAATGCATATCACAATATACACATCAAAGCAAGAGACAAATAATAAACTACATGCAGCTCAAGATAGGGAATGTTCGAATACTTGGTTACACTTTTTGGGCTAACCAATGTAACAGCTTCATTCGAGAGATGTATCAACAGGCTACTCCATATGTATCTTGACATATATTGCATCGTATACTTGGACGATATACTCATCTGCTCGGAAAATAAGCAACAACACCAGAAGGATATCAGCAATATCATAGCCACAATACACGGAACAGGAATGAAGATCAAACCAACAAAATGCGAATTCTATAAAGAGGAAATGGAATACCTTGAGTGCATCATTAATCGAAGCGGGGTCATGGTCGACCCAGGCAAAACGGTAGCAATATGGGATTGGGCCAAACTAAACAACAAAAGAGATGTTCAATGCTTTATGGAATTCTGCAACTGTTATCGAAGTTTCATAGAGGGATTTAGCAGGCTTACAAAATCACTCTATAACCTAACAAAGAAAGACAAGAAATGGGAATGGAGATAAATAGAGCAGAATGTATATGATACAATACGAACGCAAGGAACCTTAGCACTTATCCTGCTTCATTTCGACCCAAACAGAAGGACAATGATCAAAACGGAAGCCTCAAAATATGTGTGCTCAGGCATACTATCGCAATAATGGGAAGATGGAAATTTGAGGCCAGTGTCTTACCGATCCAAGATAATAACACCCCCAGAGTTCAACTATGACGTTGTGAATACAGAACTATTAGCAATAGTTCAAGCATTAAAGGAATGGAGGAGATACGTTTTGAACAACGACCATCTGGTCCGAGTTCTAATCGACTATGGAATTCTGGTCCCGTTCATGACTACGAATGAACTGAATCACCGCCTAATAAGGTGCATGGAACTCCTTAGCAAAGACAACTTCAAAATCAAATACCGACCAGGCAAAGAGAGTGGAAAGCCAGATGCTCTCACAAAGATTGCAAGCGACAAGCCACAAACAAAAGAAGACCAAAGAATCAAACAAAAAACACAAACACTATTACCAAAAACCAACTTTGAGGCGATGGAGGTTATCCAATTTACATCAACTGAGGAAAGGGAAATTGAGAAGGCAAATGAAAGAGACAAAACAATTCAGTCAATAAGAGAAGCATGAAACAAAGGAAAAAAGAAGATGAAAGGAATTGCTCTGGGTTTATGATAATGGAAGGATGGAAACATGGGGTACAACGAAAAAGAATGGATTACGGAAAAAGAAGAGATAAGGACGGACATCATACAGCAATACGATGATATCCGAACAGCAGGATATGGTGGAATGGCTAAAACCGCAGAATTCATCACCGGTCATTCTATTAGTCAGGACTACATGAAGATGTTAAACAATATGTCAAAAGCTGCGAAATATGCCAAATGAGCAAAGGGCTAAACACGCACCTTATGGATTATTGAAATCGAACGATGTTCCCAAACGACCATGGAAAACAATTACTATGGATTTCATCACGGACCTACCGGCATCACAAAATTGTGATAGCATCCTGGTCCTGGTAGATTGTCAGACCAAAATGAGTCATTTCATTCCAGTCAGAAAAGATATGTATAGAGGAGATTTTATGGAAAGATTCTTCTGAGAAGTCTACCAACTTCACGGCTTCCCAAAGAATATCATTACCGATCGAGGAACACTATTCACATCCAGACTATGGAAGGAACTAAGGGGAGAAATGGTGATACAAAAGAGAATGAGCACAGCATTCCACCCGCAATCTGATTGACAAACGCAGCGGGTAAATACAATACTGGAATAATATTTAAGGACCTACGTCGATTACCAACAAGATGATTGGTACAAACTGCTATCAATGGCAGAATTCAAATACAACAATGGAAAGCAAGAAACAATCAGCATGACACCCTTCTTCACGAATTATGGACAATATCCACAAAGTCAGACCACATATCATACAATTAATAGTATAATACCAGACAAAACAGTTATGGGAAAACAACAGGAGGCTTTACAATACGAAATGAGTCAAGCACAACAATGACAAAAAGAACAATACGATAAGCACCAAAGACCTGATCCAGACATGCAACCACGCGATATGGGATGGCTAATGCCGCGCAATATCCATACGACGCTACCATGAAGGAAATTGGACTACCAAAAAATTGGACCATTCAGGATACTGGAAACAGTGGGTAGCCAAACTTATAAACTCAACCTTCCACTCTCAATGCGAATATACAAGACATTCCATATCTCACTCCTTGAATTATACAAGAATAACAAGTTTCCTTCACAAATAATTATTGCTCCTACTCCTATGGAACTCAACGGAGAATCAGAATACGAGCGGGAGGAAATTGTCAATTCTGGCTTCTTCCACGGTCACGTCCAGTAACGAGGCAACTGGACAGTATATTCACCCAAACACGATAAAACATGGTACTTCGCACACAACTTTGAACACCCAAATGATGTCATGTCAACCTTCCACCAGTGATACCCAATCAAGCCCGGCACAGGTAACGATCACGTTCAGCCAAGACAAAGGCAGGGGAAAGTCTCCCACGTCATTGCAACAACATGAGGGCTGGGGCAATAGCCCATGCCAAACTATACCGACCATCGCCCATTACTCATTCATGGGTCCAACCAACTAAGAACTAAAGGAAAGAGCAAAAGAACCACATTATAAGGCCATGTCATGGACGGTATACTATGATGACGGTTACCAAACACCTTTTGGCGATGAACAAGGCGTGGGATGACTCTCGAGGAAATGTCGAAAATGTGGATCACGCCTGGACAACGTCCTAAAGCATTGGTACTAAAGCTTCAGAAATGGGTGCAGGATGTATAAGGCATAGAAATTCTCTGCGAGATTCTACCTGCAGAAGGATGGAAGCAGGAAAGAGTTGGAAGGAGATGATACCAGAAAGGCAGGGGCGGCGAGGACGCGGTCCAGGGAAGGGAGGTGGCCAAATCTCCTCTGCAGATAAGGAACCGGACATCAGGAGCCTACACAGGGAAATCCCGGGACTCCGAGAACAACATGGCCAAGCGGAGGCCACTATTTTCGGTAAAGGATAAAACCATTGCACAGCTAAGACAGCTGAATGATAATCAGCAGCACACGATGGAAATGGCGAATCTGATCCTAGAATCAGTAAGGGTTAGATGGAGGACCGGAGACAAAATGTTCTACAAGCTGAGAAGGACCATGCGCGTGACACGATGGGAACTATTCAATCTGAGAAAAAAGTCCTAATGGGACTCAGGCTTAGGAGGAGGGAAGCGAATGTCATGAATGTGGCTTGGCATGAAAAAGCTTTTCACATGACACATGGTTGCGAGTCACAGGTATGTTATTGTTTCACAAATATGACTCATGCGAGTCCAATGATTTGTTATATGTGGGATTTGTGATCCTTTCACACGTGGCTCAAATATGAGTCATGGGATGTGCGTCTGACGAGCGTGACTTGCGAGTGTGCCTTGCGGGAAAGCCTTGTGCATAAGATTTATGTTTCACACATGACCTCAAAATGAGGTCATGGGTCTTACAATATGACTCAGTCAAGTCATATGACTTGTTTATTGCATTATGATTGGTTTATGAGTTTTTGCACCTGACCTTGCTATGAGGTCATGGGTTTTGAGCATGTGACCACTTTGGTCACATGACTAGTTTGTTATGATTTGGTTTCGCACATGTGACCCCTTGAAGTCACATGACTATGGGGGAGAAGAATACCATAAAAGGGGGCTGATGCGGCCGAGGAGGATAGGTTCTTCACGCTTTGTTCTAACTACCTTTCCTCATCCTTGCCGTCGCTTTGCCCCGTGCGTTTCTTTCACCTTCATGATGCACCTTGATGCCTTGGATTCTGGGAGAGATATCTGAGTTCGCTCAGTAGTTCCTGGGGTCTGTGGTATTGAGGTCTGTTGGGTGTTGCAAAGTAGACTGCTGGTTTGCTTCTCGTTTCTTCGCCTGATGGTTTCACACGATACTGTCACTTCGAGCTGTCTATCACAGTCGCATACCAGCCCCTTTTGCTAAAATGTCTACGGCTTCCTGTCTATCGTCTACACGCAGGTTTCACATTCGATTGGGGCGATTGAACATTGTGTTTAGGGTAATCACCCACATGGTTCTTTGGGCAAGCTCATGTCTTTTGTTGGGTTTTAACGGAGTCCTTAGTGCTCACGATACAAAACGCCCTTGGGTCAGACTGATGACCTTCCCAAATATCAACTCGTCGTACCAGCTGTATCATTCCTCAGCTGGCAGGGTGGTACCTGCCCAGCCCCTCTTGATTACATTTTCGTTTCTACAGTCGGAATCCTACCATGTTCTTTATCGCCATTCCCTTGCAGTTTTTGTCCTCGCAGCATTTGAGGTGATTCAGTCAGTCCGCTCCTCCTCACATCTGTTGGGATAGATTTGACAATGAAAACTCTTACCCTCTAGTGTAGTTATTATTGCCGTGTGGGGTGGTGTGGCACAATTAGCTGCCAAGCACTCGCATTATCTGTGCGTCAGGGTGGCTCGGTTGTGGTCTGTAGTTGGCGGCTTCACCTATTGCAAGTGGGGCCTACCTTTTGTTTGTCTGCTTCTGTTTGTTTGCCCTCCCCCTTCTTGTCGCGTCAGTTCGGGATGCCTCTTGCCTGGCATTCAGTGCTTTTGTATTGCTGGACCTGTGGGGCTGGCTTGGGCTGGCTCCGGTTACTCTTTCCCTACTCGGTTGGATTTCGGTTCGCCTGTGTTGGATGGTGTGGCTGGTGCCTGTGCCTTCGGGTGTTGGTGCTGGCTCCTTGGTAGTTCCCAGCTGTGGCTGGTCGGCCCCCCTCAGCTATACAGTGCTAGTGGTTAGGGCTCTGTTCGTGTGGCCAAGACCAATGGCTGCCTGATGGGACTGGGTATAAGATGCCCTGTGGCTATCGGATGGTTGATCTGTCTGAGGGGCTGGGGGGGCTGGATGGGCTTTGTGGTATCTGGTGTGTGTGGCTTAAAGGGGGTTGATTAGGGGGGAAGAGGTACCTGTGGGCCGCGGTGGGGCCAGCGTCAGGTTGGGCGAGGTCAAATTAAGTGTTTCCAGTCCGACTGGGGCTGTTGGGCGAAGCTGCACAGTGCTGTAAGGCTCCCTGATGGACCAGTTGGCTGAGAGCCCCCTGGGCAGATAGTGGGTTGCAACCACCTGGTTGGACTTGTTTGGGTTCTGCGTGCTTGGTGTTGTGGAAGTTTGTTTGGTTTCTTTGGTTTGGCAATGGGCTTAGCTGGCGGGGGCAAGGCACCACTGGTGGGAGATAGGCCCTACTGACTATTTCAGTCTGTCACCACCTCTATGTATTTCCTTGGTTTATGGGGTTTTTTTTGGGGGGGTGGAGGACAGGCAATGGGTACAGGTCCTCCTCACTATTACCTTCTTCGCAGGCACTTGGCAAAGTGGGTTCACAGGGTCGACGGCCTGGCATGCCGATGCGAGAGGTGGACATGTTGGTTACCTCATCTCTGCCATTGTGTCGCCTGTAGTTTATATTTGTGGTTTTGTTGGTTTTTTACCGAGGAGGAGGTTTTGCGGGACCGTGTTCAGACCTGGCGGTAGTTGTTTTAAATTTTTGTTGGACGAGGAACGTGATTGGGTCGGTCTTTTGCTCGGCTTCGGCTACGCTAAGTGCTGGTTGGCTTCATACCAGAGAGGCTACGGACTTGGACCAGGGTGGGTGCTAGGTTGTTTGCTGCTATTGTATTTAGCTCTCGTGTGGGTATGACTAGGAGATGGCAGGTGTGAGACCGTAGACTGGCTTAGCTTAGGATTAGTGGTATACTGGTTAGTGGTATCCCTATTGCCGGTGGGGGCTAGTCGTATGCCAGTGTTGGCCGTACGAGTTTAAATAAACTTAGAATGAATTCTAAGTACCTTTCCTCCTTCTCTCACACCATGTCGAAATGTGAAGGTTCGGTGTCGGGCCAATCAGAGCCCTTGATTTCTATCTCACGATAGGTTTCAAGTCTTTAACTTCGATCACCTTCTTGGGGCGTCATTGTTAATCCCTCCACTATGATAGCTGGAAGTTCTTTCTTCCTATTACCTATCTTTACCTCTGTTCGTTTACATCGCCTCCTCACAGTCGCAATGGCTAAGCCAGCCTCTGTTCCTTCCGTAATGTTCACTTTACATTCATTGCTGGTTCTGTCTCGTGCTGTCGAGAACCACTACACCCTGGAGGCCAAAGTCTCTCGCCTTCGACATCACATCTCGGTCCTTTCTCGGCGATTTCATCACGCTGAAAAAGAGATATCTACCTTGTTGGCTGCTCTGGCCTCCAAATGCGATACTGTTAATGGTTTGGTCACGGCTTTGGCAGCTGAAGCTGCTACAGTTATCATCTCTTCGCCTGTCCACTTGGTCGCTTCAGTTACAACAATGGTGTCGGTTGGTGGGTGTGGGCTAGACCCTTACAATTCTCCGGGTCTAGTGGAGGAGCTCCCTAGGGAGAATGCTATCCCGGCAGTTATCCCTGCCCCTCCTGCAGCTACGGTTGTGGATGGTGGTGTGGGTGGTCCTGTTCCTAATTCGTCAGGATTGGAGGAGGCGCTCGCTCCTGGTGTGGGTAGGGTGGATCCTGGTGTGGTGACACCAGCTACGGTAGCATTAACCCGTTTGGGGGGGCAGGTTCCTGAGTCCTCCGTGGCTGAGCCTGTGGCTGGTCGGGGAAGCGGCTCCAGTGGCATCCCTCCGGTGGTGGTGGGTGGTGCTAAGGGTGCCCTGTCCACTCCTGTTACTAGACCAGCACCCGGGAGTGGGAAGAGGAAGAGAAACATGAAGCGCTGGGTCAGGCAACTCCAGACCTCACCTGTGCCACTTGTTCCCAACTCGGAAGCGTCATCGCCTGCACCGGTTCGCCATCACGAACCAGGTGCTACAGAGTCCGCCGTGGGTTCGCTGCCTGCGGAGTTAGAGGATGAGTTGAATACTTGGGTGTGTTTGGTCAAGTGGCGGCGGCTTGGGAACTATCTCGTCCTTGCTGCTTCTGTTGAGGTTTTTGGGCTGCGCTGCTGGTGAGGTGCCCCCTGATTCTCTACAATGGTTTGTACCCCCTCGGCTAGGGAGACCTCACTGTGTAAGTCGGCTTTGCTTTTGGGATTACCCGCTTGGGCATTTGGGTATTTCTATTATTTAGAATTAAAAAAGGGTGCCTGGCAGTTGGTGGGGATATCCTGAGATCATTAAGTGGGAGCATTCGGGAGGATTTCTACAGTGGAGGGGTTGTCGTGGGGTCACATTTAGGTGGCGGTATTGGAATCTTTGAACTTTGTACAGGTAGCTTAGCTGGCGGGTAGGCTGGGCTGAGGAGGATTTTCTTTCCCGATGATGGTTTGGTACTTAGCATTCATGTTGGTGCATGGCGCCCGCCGGTTTGAGGTATGGGGCTGGAGGTTTAGTTAGTTCGTAGTTGGTGGTATCCGGGATGCGACAACCTGGGGGCCTGGCCCTGTGGCTCGACGTATGTCAGTGTTGGCGGTATGAGTTTAAATAAAGTTAGATTGACTTCTAAGTACCTTTCCTACTTATTACTTTAATGAATATAAAACAGCTTTACCACCTCTATGTTTATTGTAACGATATTGTTACGTCAAGGAAAATTCTTCTCGAAGAAGAGTTAGTGAAAGCTTACGATAAGTGTCCCCGATAGAAGACAACAACCTTATACTATTGGTAACATAGGCACACCACTACCACAATTGTAAGACGAAGGAAGAAGAAGTAAGAGAAGAGATGTATTGTTCCCCGTTGCTAAGAACTAACCATCTGAGGAGGGAATGTTACACGAATTAGCAATCTATTACACGGCACTACACATGTAAAGAGAAGAAGAAGACCAAGATTATGTGATGCTCAAGAGGAAAATATACAACAAAGAAGATGAAGAAACCACAATATATGCAATGCTCAACTCTGGGGCTACCCAAGATTTCATCGACATGGAAATCTATGACAAATACGGACTCCACATGAAAGAAGCAAAGAAAGCGAGACCACTCTACCTAGCGGATAGAAAGCCAAGCGCAATGGGTCCTCTAAACCATACAGTGACAGTACCTATCGACATCACCAGCCATAGCAAAATTGCAACCTTTCAGGTAATAGATCTCAAGAACCAGGAGATAGTGATCGGTATATCATGATTGCAAAAACATAATCCAACAAGCGCAGGAAATGAGAACAAGATTACCTTTACAAGCGAACTATATGCGACACGATGTCTCAACAGTTCGCCGGTGGTCTACTCAACACCAATACGAGAAGTGGAAGAAGAAACTATACATGTAAAGTTCGCCGAGATGCGGCAAGATAACAGAGTCCAGATACAAAGAGTGGTCCAAGAGGCAAAGATGCCTACCAAGGGTTCCAAAGTCGTACAAGAACATGTTCTGTATACCAACGAAGCAATCAAGATACCAGCCAATGGGGAGGCAATAATAGTAACAGGAATAGCCATCAGACTACCAGAAGGTACCTATGGACGAATAGCACCCTGTAGTGGTCCAGTAGTTAAACATTGACTCATGACCATTGCAGTAGTGATTGATGTCGACTATACAGGTGAAATCAAAGTGGTCCTAATCAACCTAGCTCTAGAGTACTATGAAGTCCAAAAAGGTGATCGAATTGCATAATTGATCAATGAAAAAATTAACACAAAGGATCTGCACAAAGTAGATCAACTGGAAGAAATCACAAGAGGAAACAAGGGACTTGGAAGTAAGGACCAAAACCAGCACGATACCACAAAAAGAATGGAGATCAAAGAGATCGGAGCACAAGCGTTTAGACTGTACTATTGAAGAGGAGATAGAACAGGAATTTTCAAATAGATATACGAAGACGAAAAAACTGTCCTAGCGAAAATCAATATTTGTACGGAGCTAGCAATCCAGGATAGGAAATACCAAAGCAAAAAGGAATGGAAAGAATTTGTTCCACAGGAATATCATCAATTCACGAACATATTCAAAGAAGAGGAAGATACGGAGCTACCACCTCGATGACCAGGAATAGATTACGAAATTCAGCTGGAAAATGAGGAGAAAATGAGAAATACAAAACAAATTCCCTACAAAAAGCTGTACCCACTAGGAGAAGCAGAGCTCGAAGAACTTAGAAACTCCATCGAGTAAAAGCTAAAGCCAGGATGGATCAGAGACTCCTTCATGTTAGTAGGATTCCCAATACTATTCCTCTAAAAGAAAGATTGAAAAATAAGACTCAGGGTAGCGTACAGAGCCCTCAATTCGGTTACCAAGAAGGATCGATATCCACTATCCTTCATTGGAGAAGCACTAGATTGACTGCGGTCAGCAAAATGCTTCACGAAACTCGACGGCAAAGACCCATACAACAATATATGCAGCAAGGCTGGAGACGAATGGAAGACTACATTCGCCTCAGCATATGGCATGTTGGAATACTTGGTTATACCCTTCGGGCAATCCAATGCGCTGGCCACATTTCAGACATAGATCAACAAGATACTCAATAAGTATGTTTACATAGGTTGCAGGGTATACTTAGACAACATACTCATATACTCGGAAAACATACAACAACACCAGAGGGATATCAGCAATATCATGGCAGCAATACAAGGATCAGAAATGAAGATGAAACCAACAAAATATGAATTCCATAAATAAAAAAGCACAATATCTCGGATTTATCATCAATCGAAGCGCGGTCAAGATATATCCCTGCCAAAGCCGGAGTAATATGGGATTGGGCCAAACTGAACAACAAAACAGATGTTAGTGCTTTATGGGATTCTACAAGTTTTATCGACGGTTTCTAGAGGGATTCAGCAGGCTTGCAAAACCATTCTCTAACTTAACTGTAACATGTTCGCAAGGTGATATTCACGTTATCGGTAATTGATACGATAGTTAGCAGGTGGCCTGTTCTTCCAGAGAGGAGGCGAGAGCTGAGAACTAAAGGAGGCTTCGAGGGTATACTGAGGAACAAAGAAGTAACCATTCAACCGAGTATATTGAAATACTGTCTGTCGAAGTCTGCCTTTTCTATCATAGAAACAGGCGTTCTTTAAATTCACAAATCTGTTCAGGTCTAGCATGAACAAAACTAAACAGAGGTATCAATTGATACACTTTGGTAAAACTCTTAAAGTATCAAAGCGATACTTAAAACAAAATATAAAACAAAACCAAGTATCAAACGATACTTAAATCAAACCAACTATCAAAGCGATACTTAAAACAAAACATATAGCAAAACCAAGTATCAAACGATACTTAAAACAAAACATAAAACAAAACAAAGTATCAAACGATATTTAAAACAAACCAATAACCGAGTACCCATACTGGTTACATTCCCCAATACAAAACAACTGTTTAAACAAACAAAACCTAATAGTCATCAAAAGCAGATTCCGAGAAACTCATGGCTTCAGTTTCTGCAAGAAACTCTTCATCATAAGTATCACACCAGGGACAAGAGGAAATCTTAAGAAAACACTTAGACTCAAAGAAATGTAAATCACAGTAGTCACGAATACCAGATTCGAGTTGTATATCAACCCAAGCGTGATCGCAATCATGACAGTAATCTATCCAGAAGATTTCGAAGTATTCTTCAACTTGGATAACATCGCGGTTCAACAACAGTCCAACAATTTGTTGTTGCAGCCTCACATACACTTCCGCATACTTTTGACATCGTTATAGTATTCGGATGGTGATTGGCCACTAGATAAGGATGTCGAAAGCCGGCTCCATAGCTTGGTTTTCCTTATCGCTGCTTTCGAATTCTGACTCAAAGTATGGCGCCCAAAATCCATCTCTGGCTTGGAGTTCTGCATGCCATTCCTCAGTTTCCGGCATCGTGGGTGTCCAGCACATGGTGATGTAGTTGATCGTTGGAGGGAGGGATCCGTTTGGCATATTGTCTTTCCACCATCCGTTCACCATATCCATTGCGTGCTCTAGTCCTTCCAGAGGTTCCCAACTGTTTTCGCTTGTTGGATATCCTTTCCATTTGATTAGGAATTGATTATTTCCATGCCAAAGGCAGTCGTCTCTGATTTCTTCAACTTTCCATTCATCTTTCTTATCGATGATGATAGGCGCAGGCCAAGATTGGGTGCTTCCCGGAAACTTAGAGTCATGATTTGAATGGAATCGCTTGACAGATGAGGGGTGAAAGACTGCAGTATTGCGGCGATACATGCGTCCATCCATCAGGACCTCGTAGTTTTCTGTATCTTCGTCAAAAGATAAGACTTTGAAAGGTCCTCGCCATCGGGGTTGTAATTTCTTGCTGTGTCCAACATTGGTAATAAACATGTTTCCATGTACCATGAGCATATCACCTGGTCGGATAGGGACATGTTTGCATCGTCGCTTCTGAGCAGTGGTGGTACTTCGGAATCAGGTAGCTTTAACAGCTTGGAAAGCATCATTCCGAATTGCTTGATGGCGGTTGAGGTGGTCATCAGAGGCAGGGACTGAGGAGTTCTTGAATAGGGTTGTAGGTAAGAGAGGATATTGGCAGCCAAAGATTGCCTTGTATGGAGACATTCCCAAGGTGTCTGAAAATCCGGCATTGATATATGCAGCTAGCTCAACAAGGGCTGGTTCCCAGTTTAATTGTCGTTCATTGATCATGTTCCTAATTCCGGTCTTAACTTCGCGAATCTTTCGTTCTGCCTGGCCATTAGTCTCATGGTGTCCAGGGGCAGCCATAATGTGGTTTATTCCCACGGAGGTCAAGGTTTGCTTCCAGAATCGAGCAGTAAAGCGGGGATCAGCAGCACTGACAATAGATAAGGGGTACCCATGGGGGGTAAACAGGTATCGTTGCAGGTTATTCCAGGTGTCTTTGGAGGAATCGGTAACCTTCATTGTATGAGCCATGTGTATCCAGAGAATCGATCCACAGCTCCCAAGAGGGTGTCATATCCTGCCAACTTATTGAAAGGCCCTGCGAAATCAATGGCGTAGGAATCGAATATTGCACATGGTAGTTGGAGGGTCTGCGCTTTCCCTTCAGGTAATTGTGTTCGCTCATTATTTACTAGGCAGAGTTCACATTGTTTGACAAAGTCGCGGAGGTCCTTGCACATTTCAGGCCAGTAAACATATTCTGAGGCATATTGAAGGTTGCGGTCCGAACAGTGGTGTCCTTTGTTGTGAATCTCGGAGATGACATATTCTCTAATAGTTATTCCATTGAATATATGGCCTTGTGGGACGTAGAGGCAATGTTCACCATAACGCGTGCTTGTGTAGACCATTCCATTTGATATGTTGTAGGAGGCGAGGTCACCATGCCTGGAGCTATCCATGGCTTGGAAGTAAATCGGGTCATGGCGATATCCTGCTATCATTTGGCTTCGGAAAGAGGAGGTTAATTCTTTGGTGGTTGATCTAACATCTCGTTCATCCTCGATTAGGGATCCTCTTGTTGGTTCAATAGGGGCTTCATCTTCCTCAACAGTTTCATAGAGTTGACGACGATGCTCGGGAATAGCAGGAGGTAGGAGTGAGACAATGGTTTCATTGTTGTATACTCGTAAGGGTCCACCATATAGTGGTCGTGAATCGATTATGGCAGGAGAGGATGGCGGGGCTGACTCTGGCGGGTGTAAATAGGATATTGCATCCACGGAGGCTGTTGCTTGTTCGAGTTCTTCAAGACCTTGGTATCGTGTTGGAGCAGGGTTAAGGATATGAGGAGATTGGGTTGATTCATTTTGATCGATCATCTCTTCTTCTCCTTCTGCGGTGTCGAAGCTGGTGTCTTTGGAATCATCAGCAGGCATATAGTACAGTCGCTGGTATCTGTTGCCGAACTTAATCTCAGTCTGGTGAAAAGGGCAGGTGTCGTGGTAACAGTGGGACCAGTGGAGTCTGCTTTGTTCAGGTTCGTGAGGAGGTGTGTTGTGGAGCGTGCAATTGTCTTTCCATTTTTCGTCAATGTCCTTTTCACGTTCCGTTCCGGCAGCGCTGTACATAGTATAAGAAAAAGGATTAGAGGGAGCGGCACAGCTGGCGGTAGCCATCGATGGTTCTTGTTCATAGGAGGTGTCGTCAGGGCTGTCTTTGCTTTGTCTTGTGTGATCATGAACAAGAGGAGGATCTGCGAGGTCTTGATTCTCATATAGGCGGGAGTGAGCATCAGCTAAATAGGTCGTTCTTCCAGGGGTATAGATCATTTTTGCATCGTATTTACTGATTTCACCTATCCATCTTGTTCTTCTTCTTCCAGGTATTCTTTCTGTTTTTAGATTAGTGAGAGGTTGCTGGTCGGTAACAATGGTGAAGGTGTTGCCCATCAGGATGTGGTTGAAAGTGATGAGAGCATCAATCACCGCAAGGACTTCCTTGTCTGTTGTTCCATAGTTCATCTGTGAGTTAGTGAACTTCCTACTGTGCAATGCCGCCGGTATTGCCGTTTTATGGGAGGCCCCTTGCCCAACCTATGCTCCAACTCCAACATCTAATGCATCAGTAATTAGCCATATCGGTTCTGGCTTACTATCGTCGATAGGTTGAATAACGTTCGCTTTTTTAATCAACTCCTTGATATTGGTAAAGGCTTGGTCCAGAGTGTGGGTCCAGACAAATTCTGCATTGCCAGTAAGGTCTGTAAGCGGCGCTGTTACAGTGGCGTAATGTGGGAGGAACTGGGAAATATAGATGACTAGTCCTAGGAATCGCATGAGTTCCTTTTAATTCCCGGGTGTCGACCGTTCCGTTAAGCAGGCTATTTTTCCTGGTGCTGCATGCATTCCTTCATCATCTATAACATGTCCTAGGATATCGAGTTTATCAGCAAACAGAATTGATTTGTTTCCGCCAGGGTTGAATTTAGCTTCTCTTAGTTTGGTACAAACCAATCCTATATGGTGGGCATGTTCTATTTCGGTGTTCGAGAAGATGAGAATATCATCAAGGTAGACCCAAACAAATTGGTGGAGGTATTCGCACAGGAGGTTTTCCATAATTCGCATAAAGGTGGTGGGCGCATTCATATCACCTTGTAACATAACCCGGCTAATGAAACTTCCAAATGCTGTTTTGAAACTGTTGTAGCGTTCAATTTCTGGATCTAACCTTGTTTGGAAGGAGGTATCGCTTAGGTCAATCTTACTTCAGAATCTAGCCCGTCCAACTGCATTTAGGATCTGGGTTTAGTTTGGGATAGCCGAGCTGTCCATAACCATGTTTTCGTTCCGTAGCTTGAGATCAACCAAGGAGCGGATTCTTTTGCCATCTGCTTTGGGTTGAACAAATATAGGAGTGGCACCTGGGGCTTCTACCCAGTAGATGACTCCTCTTCTTTGTTATTTGTTGATGCAATCACAAAGTGGGCTTTTGTATGCGTCAGGAATAGAGTAGGTGGGTTGGTTCATGAGATTGGAGGGGTCTCGGAAGCGGATGTGGTGGTTTACCTCTCTCATAGGCCGTAGTTCTTCGGGTATTTGATCAGGGAAAACATCAGAGTATTCATCCCATAGTTTTTGGGTAGTTGTTTCACAGTCTGTGGCTCAGTACTCTCCACTTGTTGGCTTTCATGAGACTTTGACCTTCTGTTTTGGGAAATCGATGGTTGATTCCCCACACCTGATTATAGCTTTGTGGCGGTTCAGGAATGATATGCCTATTAGGGCATCGTATTTGGCTAAGTTTCCAACCAGCATTTCCTGGGGGGGGTAGGACTGCAGAACCAAGTCGAATGGTCATACTGCAGGTTTTATGGCTTGTGGATCGTGATCCCTTTACTGCCCTATTGACTGGTATGGGTTGGTTAGGTCTCGAGTTAGGAGTCCATGGACAGAGACAAAGGCATTACTGATCATATCTCTGCCGAATGCGCCAGTGTCGAATAGGACTCGAGCCTTTTTACCCTTGATCAGGATAGTACCTTCCAAGGCAGTGTGTGCTTTGAATGCAGCAGGAGGTCGAACACTCTTGCATTCTACATCGATATATCCGATATGCATCTCTTCATATTCGCTGGCTTGGATATTATCGCTTGCAACCTTTTTGGCCAATGCCTCTTATTCAATTGCCTTTCCTTTCCCTTTCTTCGTAGGACAGTTCTTTGCCATGTGTCCTGTTTTACCAAATTCAAAACATTCCCCTTTTTGTCGTCTCGATTCTTTGGTGGATATTATTTTTTTCTTGAAAGCCCGTGGGGTATCCTCTTCAGAGTTGCTGGAGGCTTTGTTCCATGGCTGACTAGTCCTGCTAGAGGATATCTGTATTTTGTAGGCCTTGGTCTCATGGAGAATGGCGTCCTTTCGTTTTGCTCTTGCAATTATTACTGCAATATCATCGCCGTCTTCCTCGAGAGGTTCTACTTCTCGCAGGAGGGTAGGGTGCATAGTGTCGTAGAATCTCCGCCTCAGGATGTATTTGGAGACACTTCCTCTCTCCATTTGGTCCTTATACATCATCAGGTCCGTCGCCACATCAGTGATTCGCTTGACATGCGTTCCGTTAACTTGCTGGAGCTGGTTGAATTTGTTGTAAAGGAGGTCGTTTGTTATAGAGGAATGGAATCGTCCTTTTAGCTAATTGAGAACAGTAGTTCCTCTTAATCTTACATTCCCACCGTATTCCTTATAGTATTGGTGGTATGCGTCAGTTGCCTTTCCTTCGCAGAATGCTCCAATGATAAGTCCGGTTGTAGGGTCCTCCACGTCCTTTCCTTGTAAGAGTAGGCAGTGTGCGAGATCCGTCGCCCATCGGTCAAAAGCTTCTGGTTTGAGGTCTTTTCCTTCTCCTGTGAACTTTGCTGGGAGGTGGAGTTTAAATTTAGGGGGTTCAAATGCTGTGGGTACCTCCTCTTCTTCAGGCCTGGCCCGAGATTTTCCTCCTTCTGAAGGCCCTCCTTCAGTGCTAGCCATACCTGATTCGCTCCTGGATTTGGGGTCGATTGAAGATTTAAAGGAAGGCTTCTTTGCTGGAGTAGAAGGGAATTCTCCAGGGGGTTGTGTATCTTCCGTGTTTGCATGATCGCCCAGCTCTTTAGCAGAGCGCCGGGGTTGTTTCTTTCTTGTAAAGTCTTGCCGTGGGATTTGCTTCCCACTGCTGGTCGTGAAAGAATCTATCTTAGTTTGAGATGAAGCCGAATGTACCGTGATTCTGCCACTTCTCTCCACTAGCATTGTGAGGTGGAGATAGATAGGTTGATCAGGCCTAAATCCGGGGGCAGGTTATTAACCACTTGCTGAGGTTAAAAAAATGTAATGTGTTCGCAAGGTGCTATTCACGTTATCGGTAATTGATACGATAGTTGGTAGGCGGCCTGTTCTTCTAGAGAGCAGGTGAAAGCTGAGAGCTAAAGGAGGCTACGAGGGTGTACTGAGGAACAAAGAAGTAACCGTTCAACCAAGTATATTGAAATACTGTCTGTCGAAGTTTGCCTTTTCTATCGTAGAAACAGGCGTTCTTTAAGTACACAAATCTGTTCATGTCTAGCATGAACAAAACTAATCAAAGGTATCAATCGATACACTTTGGTAAAACTCCTTAAGTATCAAAGTGATACTTAAAACAAAACATAAAACAAAACCAAGTATCAAACGAGACTTAAAACAAACCAAGTATCAAATGATACTTAAAATAAAACATAAAACAAAACCAGGTATCAAACGATACTTAAAACAAACCAATAACCGAGTACCGGTACCGGTTACATTAACAAGGAAAGACAGAAAATAGGTATGGGGAGAAACAGAACAGAAAGCATAAGATGCAATACAAACACATCTAACATCAGCACCCATACTGGTTCATTTCCACACAAACCGAAGGACAATGAGAAAAACGGACCTCTTAAACTATGTGTGCTCAGGCATACTATCGCAACAATGTAACAAGGGAAAATGGCAGCCAGTGTCTTACCGATCGAAGACAATGACACCGGTAGAGTTCAACTATGACCTTGGGAATAAAGAGCTATTCGCAATAGTTTCCCTATTAAAGGAATGGAGGAGATAGGTTTCGAAGAATGACCATGCAGTCTGGGTCATAACTGACCGCAAGAATCTGGTCCTATGTATGACTATGAAAGAACTAAACTACTGCCAGATAAGGTAGTCGGAACATCTTAGTAAACACGACTTCAAAACCAAATATCGACAAGGTAAAGATGGTGGAAAGCCAGATGGTCTCACAAGGATTGCAACCGATAAACCACAAACGAAAGAAGACGAAAGAATCAAACCAAAAAGACGTACATAATTACCAAAAACCTACTTCTAGCCAATAGAGGTTATCCAATTCACATCAACTAAGGAAAAGGAAATTGAGAAGGAAAGCGAAAGAGACCAAACAAGTCAGGCAATAAGAGAAGCATTAAGGGAAGGAAAAAAGGAAATGAAAGGAATTGCTCTGGGTTTATGCTAATGGAAGGATGGATATATGTGGTAAGAGGGAAAACACTAGATTCCGGAAAAAGCAGAGATGAGGACCGACATTATACGATAACACCATAATATCCTAATGGCAGGACATCAAGGAATTTCTAAAACCACGGAATTCATCACCAGGGCATTCTATTGGCAAGGACTACGCGAAGATGTCAAACAATATGTCCAAAAATGTGACATATGCCAAAGGGCGAAAACGGTTAAACATGTGACTATGGATTACAGAAATTGAAGGAAGTTCCGCAATGACCAGGGGAAACTATCACGATGGGTTTCATTACGGACCTACCGGCATTGGAAAATTGCGATAGTGTCACGAATGTGGCTTGGCAGGGAAAAGGTTTTCACGTGACACATAGTTATAAGTCACAGGTATGTTATTGTTTTGCACATATAACTCATTCGGGTTATATGATTTGTTATGTGTGGGATTTGTGATGCTTTCCCACATGGCTCAAATATGAGTCATGGGACATGCACCTGACGAGTATGCCTTGCGAGTGTGCCTTGCGGGTAAGCCTAGCACATATGATTTATGTTGCATATGACCTCATTATGAGGTCAACGGTTTCGCGCATATGACTCAGTCAAGTCATTTGACTTGTTTATTGTGTTATGATTGGTTTATGAGTTTTGCACATGTTCTCGCTATAAGGTCATGGGCATTGAGCATGTGATCACTTTGGTCACATGACTAGTGTGTTATGATTTGGTTTCACACTTGTGACCACTTTAGGTCACATGATTAAAGGCGGGAAGAACAGAATATAAGGAGGCCAATGCGGCCTTGGAAGATAGGTTCTTCGTGCTTTGTTCTAAGTACTTTTCCTACTTATTACTTTAACGAATATAAAACACCTTTACGATCTTTATCCTTATTGCAACGTTATCCTTATGCCAAGAAGTACTCGTCACGAAGACGAGTTAGAGAAAGCTTGCGATGGGAGTTTCCAATAGAAGACAAAGGTCTTGTACTATCGGTAACATAGGCAGAGACCTAGAGCTATTGTAAGACAAGGAAAGAAAGAGAAAGCAAAGATAACTATCGTTCCCCATCGCCAAGAACTAACTATCTGAAAGGGGATCATTACATTACAAAGCGTCACCTAGTGCGACCCCAAACGATACAAGACAGTATCCTTCAACCCAGACATGGAAGGAGATATTGACATCAACGATCAAAATCTTAATCTAGGAGGATTCAGCGATGCCCTAGATCATGTTTCAGCAGAAACCTCGAGAGCAGCAAGCCCAGTAACCCCAGAGAAAGGATCACCAGTCGATAGCTCCCCGGCTGGAACTCCACGAGATGAGAGAATGTCGGGATCCGAAGTAACAGGGCCACCAGCCCCAGCCGCTCCGGCACCAGGAACCAGCATACTTGGAATGACTGAAAATCAGTTTCAGGCATTTCTCGCAGCGACGCGAAATGCAGGACAAGGAAATGTCCAATGACCAAAAGCAAAGGAGCGCAACACATATAATGGAGCTGAAGATAAGCTACAAATATTCTTAGCACAATGCGAAGCATATTTTGCTGTTAAAGGATACGGAGAACAACATGATGAGATCAAGATTCCATATGTGGAATCTCTGGTCAGAGGACTCGCGGGACAATGGATCATGCCTTTCCAAGATGGAAGGAAGCAGAGGCAATGCGTCACATACGAAGAGTTCAAGGCGACACTCTTCGAACAATTTGGAGATCCCAACGTCAAAAAAACAGCAAGACGAAAGCTAGAAAAACTCCAGCAAGGAAAACAAACATTCTCGGCATACTGGAATGAATGTCGACTATTAGAATACGAGGCCGAGTTTGATGATTCGACTCTCTATATCATCCTCCTGAGAAACTGCAGAGAGAGACTCGGAGAGGCATGGGGAATCTCTGACCTGCGCGATATGACAGCTTAACGATTTGCAAGACGGGCAATGGACAAAGAAAGCAAATTAAACATTGTTCGGAGCAACTCGGAAAATACTATAGCGCACAGAATAGTCCAATCATCCTGGAATGTGGACGGTACCTTTAAACCGCAAGTACCTCGAGGAGGAAGTCGAGCCTTACCATCAGGCGAACCAATAGAGTTAGACAAGTCAAGAACTGGAACTGCTCTGAATCTGTCTAAGGAACAATATGCCAGAAGGATGAAGGGGAAATTATGCCTAAGGTGTGGAAAAGCAGGGCATTGGATACAAGAATGCAGAAGCCGACCGGACAACGTATACCAGCGAAACAGAGCTGCTGGAAATAACCGTTTCCAAAATCAGAAAAGAAGCGACATCCGCGAAATGATAGCAGAGGATTCACCATCGGAAAACGAGGACGGTCCACAGTAAATGGTGGTCTGGGAGACCCAAGAGGTGGACCTCGAAAACCCATCAAATTAGCGAACTACTACACGGCACAACACACGCAAAGAGGAGAAGAAGATGGAGATCATGTGATGATCAAAACGAAGATATACAACAAAGAAAGTGAAGAAAGAACAATATATGCAATGCTCGACTCGGGCGCCACTGAAGACTATATCGACAAAGAAATATGCGACAAATACAGCCTCTACACCAAACAAGCAAAGAAAGCAAGACAGGTCTACCTAGCAGATGGAAAGCCAAGCGCTATGGGTCCTATAACCCATACAGCGACAGTACCTATGGACATTGACAGCCATAAGGAAACGGCAACCTTTCAAGTGGCAGATCTGAAGAACCATAAGATAGTCCTAGGGATGCCATGGTTACGGAAGCATGATCCAACGATCGATGGGAACGAGAACAAGATGACGTTTACAAGTAAACTATGTGCGACACGATGTCTCAACAGTTTACCTGTAGTCTACTCCATACCGATATGAGAAGCGGAAGAAGAAACTTTACATGCAAAGTTTGACGAGATTCGGCCAGATAAGAGAGTCCGGATACAAAGGCTGGAACAAGAGGCAAAAGTGCCTACCAAGGGTTCCAAAGGGGCAGCAGGACATGACCTATACGCCAATAAAGGAATCAAGATAGCTGCCAACGGACAGGTAATGATAGCAAAGGGAATAGCTATTGGACTCCCAAAAGGCACCTACGGATGAATAGCACCCGGCAGTGGTCTAGCGGTCAATCATCGACTTATGACCATGACGGGGGTAATCGATGTCGACAATACAGGTGAAGTCAAAGTGGTCCTGGCCAACCTATCTCGAGAAGACTATCATGTCCAGAAGGTCGATCGAATTGCACAGTTGATAATCGAAAAAATCAACCGAAAAGATCTGCATGAAGTAGATCAACTGGAAGAAACCATAACAGGAAATAAGGGATTTGGAAGCACAGAGCAAAGCCAGCTCAATACAACAAAAAGAATTGAGATCAAATAAATCACAGCACAAGCCTTCGGATGGTACTATCGAAGAGGAGATACCACAGGAATTCTCAAATGTACATATGAAGACGAGGAAGCAGTTCTAGCAAAAATCAACATCAGCCCGGAACTAGCAATCCAGGACAAGAAATACCAAAGCAAAAAGGGATGGAAAGAATTGGTTCCAAAAGAATATCACTAATTCACAAATCTATTCCAAGAAGAGGAAGGGACGGAGCTACCACCTCGAAGACCAGGAATCGACCATAAAATTCAGCTGGACAAAGACAAAAAAACGAGAAACACAAAAGAGATTCCCTATAAGAAGTGATACCCCCGAGGGGAAGCAGAGCTCCAGGAACTTAGGAAGTATATCGAGTAAAACCTAAAGAGAGGATGGATCCGAGACTCCTTTGCGACAGGAGGATCTCTAATAGTATTCGTCAAAAAGAAATACGGAAAAATGAGACTTGCCGTGGACTACAGGGTCCTCAATTCGGTTACCAAGAAAGACCAATATCCACTACCCTTGATGGGGGAAGCACTGGACAGACTACAATCAGCAAAGTATTTCACCAAGCTCGACATCAAAGATGCATACCACAATATATGCAGCAAGGCAGGAGACGAATGGAAGACTATATTCGCCTCCAGATACGGAATGTTCTAACACTTGGTTATGCCCTTCGGGCTAACCAACGAACCAGCTTCATTCCATCGATGGATCAACAAGGTACTTAATAAGTACCTTGACATATATTGCATCGTATACTTGGACGATGTACTCATATACTCGGAAAACATACAACAACACCAAAAAGATATCAGCAACATCATGGCGGCAAGACAAGGATCAGGAATGAAGATCAAACCAACAAAATGCGAATTCCATAAGGAAGAAACAGAATACCTTGGATTTATCATCAATCGAAGTGGGGTCAAGGTTGACCCAGTTGAAACAGCAGCCATTTGGGATTGGGCCAAACCAAACAACAAAACAGACGTTCAGTGCTTGATGGGATTCTGCAACTTTTATGGAATATTCATACAGGGATTTAGCAGTCTTGCTAAACTACTCTATAATCTAACAAAGAAAGACAAGAAATGGGAATGGGGAGAAAACAAACAAAAAGCATATGATGCAATACGAACGCATCTAACAACAGCACCCATACTGGTTCATTTCGACCCAAACAGAAAGACAATGATCGAAACGGAGGACTCAAAATACATATGCTCAGGTATACTATCGCAACAATGCGATGATGGAAAATGGAGGCCAGTGTCTTGCCGATCCAAGACAATGACCCCTGCAGGGTGCAACTACGATGTTGCAAAGAAAGAACTATTAGCGATAGTTCAAGCATTCAAAGAATGGAGGAGATACATTGCGAACAATGACCATCCTGTCTGAGTTCTAACTGACCACAAGAAACTGGTCCCGTTCATGACCACGAACGAACTGAACTACAGCCAGATAAGATGGATGGAGCACCTTAGTAAATACAACTTCAAAATCGAATACCGACCAGGAAAAGAGAGCAGAAAGCCAGATGCTCTCACGTGGATTGCAAGCGATAAACCACAAACGAAAGAAGACGAAAGAATCAAACAAAAAACACGAACCCTATTACCAAAAACCTACTTCAAGGTAATAGACGTTATCCAATTCACATCAAAGGAGGAAAGAGGAATTGAGAACGCAAACGAGAAAGGCAAAACAATCCAAGCAATAAGAGAAGCCTCGGAAGAAGGAAAAAAAGAGCTGAAATGACTTGCACTGGGGTTATGCCAATGGAAGGACGGAAATATGTGGTAGGATGGAAAACAAGGGATTCCTGAAGGAGAGGAGATATGGACAGACATCATACGACAATACCATGATATCCGAACGGCAGGAGACGGAGGAACGGCTAAAACCACGGAATTCATCACGAGGTCATTTTGTTGGGCAGGACTGCGCGAAGATGTCAAACGACATGTCAAAACCTGCGACATATGCCAGAGAACGAAAACTGCTAAACACGCACCATATGGACTACTAAAATCAAATGAAGTCCCGGAACAACCATGGGAAACAGTTACTATGGGTTTCATCACGGACCTACCAACATCGGAAAATTGCGATAGCATCGTGGTCGTGGTGGGTCGCCTGACCAAAATGAGTCATTTCATTCCGGTTAGAAAAGATATCAACACGAGGGATTTTATACAAACATTCTTCCGAGAGGTCTTTTGACTTCACGGCCTCCCAAAGAATATCATTACCGATCAAGGAACACTATTCACATCGGGACTATGGAAGAAAGTAACCGGAGAAATGGGAATACAAAGCAGAATGAGCCCTTCGTTCCACCCACAAACAGATAGACAAACGGAACGGGTAAATGCCATACTTGAACAATATTTAAGGGCCTACGTCAATTATTAGGAAGATATTTGGTACAAGATGTTATGTATGGCCCAATTCGCATACAACAAGGGAAAGCAACAAACAATTGGCACGACACCCTTCTTCGTAAATTATGGACAACATAACCAAAGTGAGACCACATATCATACGATTAAGGATGTGATACCACATAAAACAGATATGGGGAAACTACACGAAACCTTACAATACGAAATGAGTCAAGCACAACAATGACGGAAGGAACAATACAATAAGCATCGAAGACCAGATCCGAACATACCACCAGGAGATATGGTATGTCTAATACCACGCAACATTCATACCACGCGACCAGCAAAGAAATTGGACTACAAGAAAATAGGACCATTCCGGATACTGGAAACAGTGGGCAGTCGAGGTTATAAACTCGACCTTACCCCCTCAATGTGAATACACAACACATTCCACATCCTACTCCTTGAATTATACAACGAGAATAAGTTTCCTTCAAAAACACATATTCCTCCTGCTCCGATTAAACTCGACGGAGAACCAGAATAGGGGCTTGACGAAATAGTCGATTCCCGCTTCTTCCACGGCCACCTACAATACCGAGCCAAGTGGACAGGATACTCTCCTGAACACGATAAAACTTGGTACTTCGCACACAACTTCAAATGCGTACTAGATGCCATCACCACCTTCCACCAGCGATACCCAGGCAAGCCCGGCCCAGGTGAGGATCACGTTCAACCAAGACAAAAGTGAGGGAAAGACTCCCTCACCATTGCAGCAACACGAGGGCTGGGGCGATAGCCCCAACCACATCACACTCTCCAGTCCCAAATACTCATTCATGTGGCCAACCAACGAAGGTCTCTAGGAAAGGGAAAAACAAGCACGGTATAATGCCATGTCATGGACGGTATGCTATGATGACAGTTGCCAAACACACTTTGGCGACAAAGTCGGTTCGGGATGGTTCCCGATGGAATGTCGAAAGTGTGGCCCATGCCCGGACCACGTTTTAAACCAATTGCAACAATTCTTCAGAAATGGGTGCAGGATGCACAGGGCACAGAAAATATCTGCAGGAACTTACCCGCAGAAGGATGGGGGCAGAAAAGAGTTGGAAGGAGAAGATGCCAGAAAGGCATAGGCCGCGAGGACTTGGTCCAGAGAGGCAGGTGCCAAAAGCTCCTCAGCAGACACGGAGCCGGATGTGAGGAGCCTACACATGCAGATCAGGGGACTCCGAGAACAACGGGGCCAAGCAGTGGCCACAATTTCCGCAAATAACAAAACACTCGTGGAGCTAAAAGAGCTGAACCGAAATCAGCGGCGCACGATCGAAATGGCGAACCTGACTCGGGAATCGGTGAGGGTCTGATGGAGGGTGGCAGACGACAAGTTCCACAGGCTGAGAGGGACCATGCGCGCGGCAGGACGGGAACTATTGAAACTGGGAGAAAAGGCCTAATGCGACTCAGGCTTAGGAGGAGGAGAGCTAATGGCAAGAATTTGGCTTGGCAGGGAAATGGTTTTCACGTGACACATGGTTATGAGTCACAGGTATGTTATTGTTTTGCGCATATAACTCATTCAGGTTATATGATTTGTTATGTGTGGGATTTGTGATCCTTTCGCACATGGCTCAAATATGAGTCATGGGACATGCGCCTGACGAGTATGCCTTGCGAGTGTGCCTTGCAAGGAAGCCTTGCGCATATGATTTATATTTCGCACATGACATCATTATAAGGTCATCGGCTTCGCGCATATGACTCAGTCGAGTCATATGACTTGTTTATTGTGTTATGATTGGTTTATGAGTTTTACACATGACCTCGCTATAAGGTCAGGGGCTTTGAGCGTGTGATCACTTTGGTCACATGACTAGTGTGTTATGATTTGGTTTCGCACTTGTGACCACTTTAGGTCACATGATTAAAGGAGGGAAGAACACTATATAAGGAGGCCCATGCAGCCGAGGAAGATAGGTTCTTCGTGCTTTATTCTAAGTACTTTTCCTACTTATTACTTTAACGAATATAAAACACCTTTACGATCTTTATCCTTATTGCAACGTTATCCTTATGCCAAGAAGTACTCGTCATGAAGACGAGTTAGAGAAAGCTTACAATAGGAGTTTCTGATAGAAGACCAAGGTCTTGTACTATCGGTAACATAGGCAGAGACCTAGAACTATCGCAAGACAAGGAAAGTAAGAGAAAGAAAAGATAAGTATCGTTTCCCGTCGCCAAGAACTAACTATCTGAAAGGAGATCATGTCAGATAGCATCCTGGTCGTAGTGGATCATCTGACCAAAATGAGTGATATCATTCCAGTCAGAAAAGATATCTCCACGAGAGATATTATACAGACATTCTTCTGAGAAGTCTTTCGACGTCACAGCCTCCGAAATAATATCATTACCGATTGAGGAACACTATTCATATTTGGAGTATGGAAGAAAACAACTCAAGAAATACGGACACAAAACTGAATGAGCACCGCATTGTACCAGCAAATGGATATACAAACTGAACAGGTAAATGTAATACGGGAATAATATCTACGGGCTTACGTTAATTATGAACAAGACGATTGGTACAAACTGTTATTAATGGCCGAATTCGCATACAACCATGGAAAGCAAGAAACGATTAGTGAGACACCCTTCTTTGCCAATTACGGACAACATCCACAAAGTCAGAACACATATCATACGATTAATGGTATAATACCAGACAAAACAGTTATGGGAAAACTACATGGGACATTACAATACGAAATGAGTCAAGAACAACAACAACGAAATGAACAATATGATAAGCACCAAAGACCGGATCCGAAAATACAACCAAGGGATATGGTATGGCTAATACCACGCAATATTCATACAACGCGACCATGAAAGAAATTGTACTACAAGAAAATTGTACCCTGCAGGATACTTGAAAGAGCAGGCAGCCCAGCTTATAAACTCGACCTTCCACCCTCAATGGAAATACAGAATACATTCCACATGACACACCTCGAATTATACAACAACAACACGTTTGCCTTACAAACACCTATTCCTCCACCTCCAATCGAACTCGACGGAGAACCAGAATACAAGCTCCACGAAATAGTCGATTCTCACTTCTTCTGTTATGCAGAGACAATTTGATACACATCAAGGTTGTCTAGATCAATCGAGATTCGTTTCTGTAGACGGAGATTGTCTAGGAAGGCTCGCACTTTACTCCTTTCGTTTATGACTACTAGGAGCAAAGTGAAATAGGTGAATTAGCATAGAATCGTAAAATCAATATTACATTATTAAGGTCTCTTCTCCCTTGCTTGATGATGTCTAAAGCTTGGGAGGCACTTCAATATGTATATTCCACATCTGAGTATTCGCGCACTACATCTATTTATCAGACAACTATGTACTTCTTCAATCATAATTCACAACGTTAAGATTTCTTCCAATGTGCGAACACCTGTCGTGCCTGAAAGCTATCACACCCACTTCAGTAATTACGATATTTCTTCTTAGAAAACGTACTGTCCCCAATAGTAATATCCCGATTAGCAGAGTCTTTAGACTTATGGCCTAGTTCTAAAGTCGACCTGAGTTGGCTCCAATTGTCTTTGCCATTGATAAAATGATCAGTTTTATCCGCGGCTAAATCTGTTAAGGTAGTCGTCATTACAACCATTGTAGGTCATCTAACTCTAATCGATTATAACTCCATACCCAATCAATAGACATTCTCTAGAAGACTTCCTATTAACTCGCAGGAAGTTATTACACAACATTGGTAATTAATCCCTCGGTCGGCAACTCTTGGTTGCTCTCTGGGTAGTAGGTTTCAGTAACCATAGTAGTACTGAGAATCACCCCATAGTTACGACATATTCTAAAACCCAGTTGCAACACTCCGTGAAGTTTGTTGGCTTCTTTGGTAATATCTTTTGGAGTTCTAAACTCATCTGGTGGATGTAAATGTATTTGTCTCTAGTAGAGATTCTTTACCATTTGATACCATCTCTTTGTGTGAAATCATCCCGTTACTTACAGCCCATGCCCAAGGGGTCATGTCGTGGAAGCCAGGTAGGTCTCTGAGTGGTTTACGGAGCCGCTCCGTTCCACCTCTCAGACCTAGCCGAAGGTCCCCTCTCATATGGCCTGCCTACAGGATCCGGGCGGACGGACGGTGACAACGTATATGGTGTTATGCTCACACCTTCAGTTCTGTGGTAATATAGTCACAGGACGCAACTGAGATTGATATATATGATGATGTGCGGGCCACGTAAGGCAGCCAGAAGGGGGTATTAGAGACCAGAGATTCTGATTCCAAGTGGGGTTACCGTACTTCGGGTAGTTCCTAGGTATCTGGTTCTGGTATTCCTAATATGAGCTCTCTCCTTGGAAGCCTTCGTCCCCGAATGCCTTTTTGGTACATAAATATAACAAACAAAAAATCAACCTAAACATAATTTAACCCTTAAATCTTTAAACATTAACTCCTTTTGAACCTGATAAGAGTAGGGTAAAAAACCTTCCGTGTTTGTTTAGCCACGGTAGAAAAGCCTTTGTCTCATCGTCCTTCCTCTGCCCGCTGTGGCATTTCCAGATTATCCCCGTGAAATTCATCCACTCTTTCCCTCGCATTATCCATCCAAGTGGCAGGTTCCCAGCCATTCTCATTTTCCGAACATCCTCACCATTTGACAAAGTATTATAGTTCATGTACCTCCTGGTAGCAACCACGTACTCTATTTCTGTAAGAGCGTAACTGGCTTCTTACAACTTTCTCTATTTCCCTTTGTGAGTCGCCCTCAATATCCACAGGCTCTCTGAGAGGTTGTTGTCGGTCCACGTGTACCCACTCTCTATAGGATTCCAATGGAGATACATGGAATACGGGATTTATGTTCCATCAATCTGAGATATTGAGTTTGCAGGCGCGGTTTCCTCGTTTCTCTAAGATCATGAATGGTCCACATAATTTAGAACTGAGTTTCTTGGACTTTCAGTGTGTACGAATGTTCTTTGCGTTTAAACTTACCTTATTGCCAATTTTGAAGTCAGATTGCTCCTTGGCCTTCGTATCGTAGTATTTGGCTATTGCTTGTCGTGTCTGTTGGAGTGATTCTCTTGCTTGCTCATTGATCGTTTTTATCCAGACAACATATAGTATGGCTCCTGAATCTTGCGCCTTGTATTCCTTCATCCATTTGTGTTGTGGATGGAATCCATAGTTTGCGTAGAAGAGTGTCATCCCTCGTGCATTGGTTGCCGAGTTGTTGTAAGCATGTTCCGCTAGAGGTAATAGTTGGTACCAGTTATCCTGATCATAGTTGACAAAACCTTGCAGGTAACCTTCCAGCACTTAGTTGGTTCGCTCAGTTTATCCATCTGTTTAAGGATGATACACTGTAGACATCCTCCTTTTTATATTAAGTGTTTTGCATAGGGATTCCCAGAATTCTCCTGCAAACCTTGAATCCATGTCTGTGACAATTTCTGTTGGTAAGCCATGTAGCTTCCATATTTCCTTTGTAAAGGCTGTTGCCACATCTTTTGTGGTGGTTGTTCCTTCCAATCCGATGAAGGGAGCCATCTTTGTAAATCTGTCAACTACTACCATGATTTGGGTGTATCTTTAACTTTGGGGTGACTGTGTAACAAAGTCAACTGAAATTGATACCCATGCTGAGTAGGGTATTGACAGCGGTTATAGTAGACCATACTTTGCGTGTCGTGAGGATTTGTTGTATTGACAATCATCACACGACCATATGTAATCGTTTACCCAATCTGCTAGGCCTTTCCAATAAAAATCACTCATAATTATCTGAAGGGTTTTTTCTTGCCCGAAGTCTCCTGCTATCTTAGCGTCATGCCATCTTTCAGCTATTGTTGTATAACATTTCTTATTTTTTACTACGAATAGTCATTGCTTGTAGTAAAGAAACTCGTCGGATAAGGTCCAGTCTTTTGGGAAAGGTTTGCCATGGTCTCGTAAGTTTTCTCTCTCATTTCTACTTTTAAGTCATTCTCTATCCCCTGGGATAGCTTTTAGGACTAGCCCTAGAAATTCTGGG
Source organism: Tuber melanosporum (assembly GCF_000151645.1). NCBI lineage: Eukaryota > Fungi > Ascomycota > Pezizomycetes > Pezizales > Tuberaceae > Tuber > Tuber melanosporum. The sequence continues at coordinate 468,545 of NW_003299102.1, forward strand.
TTGAATTTCTTTAGTTCCTTAGTGGCCTGTATGGTACTAGTCATGAGTGCTTTTTCAGGTACTTCAGTTGTATCATACCAATGTGTATTTGGGTTTATTGACACATGTTGTTGGGTGACTACAGGCTCTCATTCTCCGATAGTAATAGCCTTTATTGCGATATCTGTGCTGCCGAATCCTGATCTACCTCTTTTGGTATTCTCTAGGTTGTCTATTTCCATTATCTCTGCAGAATTAATTTTTTCTATCACTAGTTGGGCAATTCGATCGCTGGCCTTGATGTGACAGTCTGTATCTCCATAGTTAAATAGTAGTACTTTGAGTTCAATGGCATAATCTGCGTCGATTACGCCATCATGGGTAGAGATACCATTTTTGACTGCAAGTCTGCTTCTAGGAGCAATCCTTTCAAACGTTCCAGTTGCTATACCAATTGCAATACCGGTTACAACAATTACCTGTCCTGGTGCTGGGATTGTGTTTTCCTGCATTGCGTAGAGATCATAGCCTACTGCTATTCTTGAGACTTTAGTTGGTAATCTTGTCCTGGTGTCTAACTGTTTTATTCGAATTACCAAGTCTGAGTCATTCCAGTTAGGAGTTTCCTGTATATCACCTCTGCTTGTATCATTTGTTTTGTTGCCCGCTATTAAGCATATTTGAATTTTCCCTTGTGCAGTTCTTGTTACTAAACTGATTTATAAATGTTCGGGTTTCAATATGACCTGTTCGCGATATGCAGCTCCCTCCTCAGAATGGTGGTCTGGCTGTCAACTCCTTGTATCAGGTTTTCCCCCTCTCGTTCCTGGGCGGTAAACAATTCTGAAGTTGTAATCTACTAACTTCTGCACCCAACGGATTTGGCGTCCGCTTCAGACCTTCGAGGTGTGGAAATATTAGAGGTTTTGGTAATCAGTGTACATAGTTTTAGGTTTTTCGTTTCCAACCAAGTATTGGCACCATTGGTTGAAAGCTTCCGATATCGCCAATAGTTCTTTGTAGTGTATATCATGATTTCGCTCAGCAGAATTCAGCTTGGGGGAATGAAAAGCTACAAGATGTAGTCTTTTCTCCACACACTCGGATAAGATACAGCCTAAGGCAAAGTCGCTAGCATCCGTTTCCACTACTGTTTCTCTATCTGGGAAGAAATGGTGCAATATTGGGACCGAAGTAAGTCTTCTTTTAAGCTCCAAGAAGGCCTTTTCCTGTTCCGGACCCCACCAGAACTTCTTCGGATCATGTTTCAATGTTTTTGTAATAGGAGCGCAAATTTCAGCAAAGTTTTTTATAAAATATCAATAGAAGTTAGCAAATCCTGGAAATATTTGAACTTCTTTAACCGACGTATGTGATTTCCAGTTTAATACCAAATCCACCTTTCGGGTACTCATAGACTTCCCATCGATGGCTATCATGTAGCCCAAGAACTCTACTTTTTAATGTGGAAGAAAGATTTCTTTATTGATATTGCGTGTTGGAAATCTGTTAATTATTGTAACACTTTTATTACTAGTTCGATATGTGTCTTCTCATTTTTAGAATAAATGCGAATGTTGTCCAGATAACATACGACCCCCTGATCTAGATGTTTCCGAAGAACCTCATTCATCGTATCCTGAAATGTAGCTGCAGCGTTCGCTAATCCGACAGGGATGACCTTATACTCGTAATGTCCATCGTGAGATCGGAAAGTCGTTTTCCATTCACCCCCTTCTCTGATTCGGATGAGATTGTTGCCATCTTTTAAATCAATTTTTGAAAAGATGCTAGCTCCTACTACACGATCACGTAACTTCAACATTAATGGTAGTGGGTATTTGTTCAAAATGGTTATCTTGTTCAAGTTTCGGCAGTCTACCACTAGTCGTAGTCTTCTGTCTGCCTTTAGTGTAAAGAGAATTGGGATACCAAAAGGCGATTGACTCTTCGTGATCTTTCCTTGTTGTAACATATCATCAAGGTATTCTCATAACAACTTAGATTGTTTATCTAACAGAGGATAAATTGGTCCCCAAGAGGATTTCGCTCCCTCAACTAATTTAATTTCATGATTGAAGGTTCTCCTAGGGGCTAATGTTTACCTCCCTTTGTGAGAGAAATAATTTCTTGAATTTCCAGTGCTGTTTTGGAACGGAATCGAAGATGATCTCATTAGCATTTTCTGCAACTCCGATTTTTCCTGTTTGGATCGCGTTCTCATCCCCAGCGATAGTTTCATCATATTCGAACATATCCAGAATTCCTTCATCTTCTTCTTCCACACGGTTTTTGCATTTAGAGTCCTGAAATACCCATTTTGTAGGTTGTACAATATGGGATAGGAGGTGCTCTGAATGCTACCACCCGAAAGGGATTATTATCCCGTAATGGCCTGCTGCTGCCATTTCACATGCAACATCAGACATGTGTTTGTTTCATCCTATTTCAAACCAAATAGGTTGTGTGTAGAACTTTTCTCGCGATGGAGTTGATACTCAATCAAAGCCTTGAATGTTAACCACATTCGGTCTCTCTGTGAATGGGATTTTTAATTCTTTTGTGAGTTCTTTGTTCATTAGGAACACATTCGATCCTGAATGTAATAGCACTCGTATTCTGTAGCGCTGACGATTCAGGTTTATATTGTGAATGTAAGCATGTCCATTCGGAGAATCATATCTTGTAGGCTTTGGTACGCTAAAAGTGCGCATTTTTGGGTAATACCTCGCATGGTTGTTTTGTCTTTTCGACATGTCAGAGGTTTGATAACAGCTAGGATCTTTGTTACCACGGCGGTGCAGTTTCAACCATTCAGGTTTTCTCAGAAAAACTTGGTTCTACTTGGTATATCGGGCCGCCCACAATTAGCAGTCTTTTCCCCCTACTGAGGAGTTCGTATACCTTCGAGTTTTACTTTCTGTGGAACCAATGTAGGGGGTCTCTGCCATCGTCCAGATATTATGGAAACAAAAGCCGGGTGCATAGGGCTGGTCGGCTCTCTCTTTGATATCCTTCCTGAGCTTATTCGCCACCCTCGCTTAACCGTAGACTCTGTCCTCACATTATCGAGTTCTGTTTGGTACCAGCACATCACCTAAGAAGCAGTAACGCAAGGTAAGGTCTAGAGCTCTTGTACCTATTTCTCGTGTAGATCGAAGATGTGCTTCACTTATCCTCTAGATCCTTCATCTTAGCCCTACTGTCACTCCCTTCAGAATCCTTGGTGTTATCTGTTTCCTGTCTAGGCTTGGTCTTAATCGGAGACCTTTTAGTATCCAGATCAAGTGCCTGACTATGCTAACGGTCATGTGTTAGGTCATTGGGGTGAGCTTGTGTCACTCCCTTGGGAAGTCTAGAGGCACAGCCAATACCTACACTGCTCTTTATTAATCCCTTGGACTTACAGCAAGAAGGACGCATGTACTCCCACTCAGGTCATGATCGCAAGGTCGCCCTCTTCGCTTCGACGTCCCCTTAAATTGCCGTTGAATTCGATTCTTAGAGAATATGTCTTTTCGAGACTACCAGAATACTGTAGTTGTCGGTACCAATGAGATGACCTTAGTCATCTCTTCATCATCACCAAGTTCCCAGAGTTTATTACCTCTTGGAACTTGGACCGCAGAGGTCTTTCTAGGACGGTTAACTGTTGCCACCCTTCTAAGCCTTAGTGTCCTGAATGGGCGGTCATCTGCCCTTGTTCTAAATACCTGAATTTGTCCCCAGCAGGTTTGGTAGTCATGGTTTTTCTTACCACAATGAGTACAATTGCCATCCCACTTTCTTTCATTGATAGTTGACTGGGATATTGCTTTGTGGGCAGCTTTGTAGTTTGTACGTTTTAACTTCGTAGTTCCAGTAGATGTCTTTACTAGTTTATTGGACTCCGGTTCCTGTTTCCTTTTCTTTGAGGGACCACCTCTCTTTATGAAGGGTTTCTCCCTTTTTACCTTTGGTTGAATTAGGTTCTGAGGTTTCTTGTCTGAGGATGTTCTTACGGGTTTCAATTTATCCTGGTCTAGGTGGACCCGTTCCTGTTGTTCCTCCTCATCCCTTCCTGCTTCCTGGACTGCTTTTTCCCATTCGGCATCGATATCATACATGTTTAAGGAGAGTCGCCACCTAATCTTGGAGGGCAACTTTCTATCACATGCCATTCACCAGGCTGGTCCCGTTAATCAGGTGTGGAGATTTAGATTATCCATTTTTCCAATGGGGGTCAGAAAATCGTTTTTGTACTCCACAGATTCCATATCCCATATAGCCTTTCGTCCTTTTTCGAAAGGAGCATATCGACTTGTAAATTTGTGCTCCGTATGAGTCCAGGATGATAGTTCCGGGTCTTGTTCTTCTCCTCGGAAACCATCCATTGCGTATCGATACTATACGGCTATTCGACTGCCCCGATCCCCTTTTGTCCTACCCAAGGCATAAATGATTCATTCTCAATCATCATTCCAGATTCTTGGGTTTCGTTCGCAGTTGTCTACACATTGGGCTAATTAATGGTAAACATGTTGACAGGTTTTTGCTTCGAAAAATGGGAGCTGGTCTGCCAATGGTTTAACTGTTTGAGTCAATGCTTCTGCAAGTACATCAGCTGTTCCATGCTGTTCAGGGGTTAATCCCCGTCTGAATCTGCATAGTTCTCCACCATGTTTTCCTCGCTTTTCATCGTCATCTCCATGATTACGGGCATCGTCCGGGTCACCACCTGGTATTAGAAATGTCGCAGGTTCTCCTTTTCTTTGTTTCCATTTGTCTCAAGGAGGGACTTTTCTAGGTTCCCCCCATTCTGCAGTCTCTTCCCATTGTCCTGGGACTGATTCCAATATAGCGTGCTGACCACCTGATTGTTCACTATCTAGTACCTTAAGTTTGATAAGAACTAGTGATAGGGTATCGGATATGTGGGCCTGATCTTTCTGGATGGTGTGGGTAAAGTTGCTATAATGTTCTGAGCTCCTTTCTTGCTGTGTAGCCAAATTGGATATCTAGGTTCGCATTGTGGTATTTTGTTGGGTCTGTTGTACTCTGAACTCTTGGAAAGTGCCTTCCAGGATGAGGTCTCGTTCTAGCGCTTGTCACTGCTGTGGGGTAGTTACCCCTTTATGATGCTCTTGTCGTACATCTTGTGCTGCCAATTTGGCGGCAATCGTGCTATTTATCTTTCCTTGGATCTTACGAATATTTGCCTCTACCATTGCACACTGATGTAACATAATAGCAATGTAATTGTCATGCAGGGTAGGTCA